>NW_017675555.1:6964-21560 GCF_001879085.1 Nicotiana attenuata | reverse complement strand
TAGTTGAACTTTTTGGCGAAGGCGCATAGCCTGTCTTGGTTCAACCGTAGTTGAACTTGTTGGCGAAGGCGCATAGCCTGTCTTGGTTCAACCGTAGTTGAACTTTTTGGCGAAGGCGCATAGCCTGTCTTGGTTCAACCGTAGTTGAACTTTTTGGTGAAGGCGCATAGCCTGAGTCCCGGTTCATCCGTAGTTGAACTTTTTGGTGAAGGCGCATAGCCTGTCTTGGTTCAACCGTAGTTGAACTTGTTGACGAAGGCGCATAGCCTGTCTTGGTTCAATTGTAGTTGAACTTCTTGGCGAAGGCGCATAGCCTGTCTTGGTTCAACCGTAGTTGAACTTGTTGGCGAAGGCGCATAGCCTGTCTTGGTTCAACCGTAGTTGAACTGTTTTGGTGAAGGCGCATAGCCTGAGTCCCGGTTCATCCGTAGTTGAACTTTTTGGCGAAGGCGCATAGCCTGTCTTGGTTCAACCGTAGTTGAACTTTTTGGTGAAGGCGCATAGCCTGTCTTGGTTCAACCGTAGTTGAACTTGTTGGCGAAGGCGCATAGCCTGTCTTGGTTCAACCGTAGTTGAACTTGTTGGTGAAGGCGCATAGCCTGTCTTGGTTCAACCGTAGTTGAACTGTTTTGGTTCATGGGTTTTTGGGAGCTGAAGCTCGGTTTTGATTTGAGATCTTGAGCAGCTTAATCATTATCTTCCCAACCGGGGTATGTAGGCTGTCTCGAAGCGATTCTCGATTCGAGATTCCTCCGTGCTGGTTTCCGGCTGGAGCCCTTATCAGGGATGTGGGAGATCTCTTACGAAGATTCTCCCCAAAAGAGAAGGGGGGGGGCTTCTTCTTCTTGTTTGCACCATCCGATAGATGAGAAACAGAGGAACTGGATCCCGATTCGAGATCTTCGAGTTCCATCGGCCTGATATGCCGCTTTGGCTTGTTTATGCGGGGCTGCTTCTTCTTGTTTGCACCATCCGATAGATGAGAGAAAGAGGAACTGGATCTCGATTCGAGATCTTCGAGTTCCATTGGCCTGATATGCCGCTTTGGCTTGTTTAAGCTAGGTTGTTCTTCCTTTTCCGGCGTTTCTTTCCTTTCGGTCCATGGAAGAACTACGCGATTTTGCTATGAAATCCCCACAGACGGCGCCAAATTGTTTGCTCAAAAGTTATCATGTGCTTTATGAGTGCAAAACAATACAAATAAGTTACGGGAAAATCATAGCAAATCGTAATAATCCATTGGATCAAGCGAAGAACATGAAAATAAGTACTCAAGGTTAGGAGAAGAAATCTTAACAGCTTTTATTGATAATATTGGTTTGGTCTGCCTCTCCATGAAGAGGTTCAGAGCCTTACAATGGTATTTTCTCTTCCCATAAGATGGGTATATTTTTCTCTTCTCTCTCTCTTTTGTCAATAGTGGTGAAGAAGCAGCCCCCTTTCTAGGGCTTCCACTCTTAGTATTTATAGATGTGAGCTTCGTGAGCTGGCAATAAATGGCCATGGCCACGCTGAGGTTCCGTCCCCATGGGGGAGTGAATGGGTCGTGCCCTCGTAGATTAAATCGGACAAGAGTCGAATCCTCTTATGAATAAGTGGCCATACCACTTATTAATTATGGATTAGCTCAAGACGAGATTAACTCCGTTAATTACCGTGAGATCGGATTCTGACCATACAAATAGAATATTTATTTCATTTTTAGTCATCAAATTTGAGAAGAGGAAATTTTGTTATAATTTAGCTCAAATTTGAGTCAATTGTCGCTTCTTGCTCGATTTGAATGATCTTCCTTATCGTTGTTTCTTCTTTATCGTGTTTTTTTTTTTTGGTAGGAAAGATAATATATATATTACTGATTAGTAAATGTGTACAGAGGATTGGGGCCTAACTGGCTCCCTATTACAAGCAGTTGCCGTATTATCAAGACTTAAGATAGTACTAGTATTTACAGTTGTCATGGTCATCCTATTGGAATTATCATCCTGACAACTAGGTACATCGTAGAAGATTAGATTATTATTGCCACCGTAGCTATACCAAGACTGTTGCTGTCCTATGTAGCTATGAATTGAGCAGCATTTTTCCTTTTCAAAATGTGGTGCAACCAAAAAGGGAACAGCTTCAAACACCCTTGGCGCCCGTACATTACCAAACTTAGATAGGAGTGAGAAAGAAATATTGTTATATTGAAGCATCTAGCAGCTTGGCCAGGCTGAATTTCGACAATAGCTGAAACTAAACTCAATTTACCCTTTTACGAGTAGTTGTTATTTTCAGCATAAAGGTAAATAAATTGGTAACCTTTGCCTAACTGCCGCCCGCCCGCCAGCAGATGTTTTTTTCGGGGAAAACAAAAGAAAAAGAAAATTGCGTTCCTCTTCCCTTTGAAATTTTTTGAACTTTCTGAGTATGTAACAAATGACAAGTAACTTTGTATTGTATGTAGACGGGGTTGTCAAATAGGCGGGTTGGATCAATTTTGGACGGATCAAAAGGGTTAAGTCAATAAATGGTTAAAATATCATGGTATAGCCAGTTTTTACACTGGTCAATGAAAAATAGCCAGCGTTTATCAAGTCAATGAAAAATAGCCACTATTTTGCTGCAACAGGGACCGGTCCAGTATAATATACGGGAGTTCTGGTGTATTTGTGTACGAACTCCAGCATATTATGCTGGACCGGTATACTTTGCTAACTCCTGTAAAATTTGCGGGAGACTGGAGCACCAGTGCTCCAAACTCCAGTATATTATACTGGACAATTATACTTGCTGGAACTCCCGTAAAATTTGCGGGAGTTCCAGCATAATTATGCTTGAACTCCCGTAAAATTTGCGGGAGTTCCAGCATAGTTATCCTGGAACTCCCGTAAAATTTACGGGAGTTCAAGCATACTTATGCTGGAACTCCCGTAAAATTTGCGGGCGTATTTTTCCGGATTTTGAACAGTGTTTTCGCTCAGATTTAAAGTGGCTAAATTTCGATGACTTTTGAAACTTGGCTATTTTTCAACGACCAGTGGTAAATCTGGCTATTTTTGAATTTCTCCCCAATAAATGGGCGGGTAGGTAACTTGAGCTGAGATGGGCTGGGTCAAGTTGGGCTAAATTTGGATCATAACCCAACCCGTCCAACTTTTACCAAGTTTTAATTAATATGATTTTCTTATGAATTGTTTAATTATCAAATAAGACTTTTTTTCTTTTGTTATGGTCATATGTAACATATTAAACAAAAAAATATTTTAAAGTTATTTTAGCAGTTACTCATGGATCAATTTGAACTAAAAACCAGCCCAAATTTAGATGGGCTGATGGGTTGGGTCAAGATGTAAAAATAGCATAGGCTAGTCGGTTTTCGGACTGGTCATTGAAAAATAGTCAGCGTTTGCAAAGTCATTGAAAAATAGCGACTATGTTGCTGTAACACAGAAAGTTCCAGTATACTTATACTGAATACTGGAGTTCCAGTATACTTATGCTGGAACTCCAGTATAATATACTGAAATATTTTCTGAATTTTAAACAGTATTTTCGTTCAGATTTATCTTTACATGAAAGTCGCTAAATTTCGATTACTTTTGAAACTGTGGCTATCTTTGAATGACCACTTGTAAATTTGGCTATTTTTGAATTTTTTCCGATCAAGATGGATTGAGTTTAACAAATGGGCGAATCAAAAACTAGCCCAACCTTGAATGGGTTAATCATGTCAAATGGGTTTAGGCTCAAATTGTATCGTGATTCTCAAGCTATGTCAAAACTTGTGGCTAGAATAGCATTTACGCAGAAAGGATTAATAGCTCTTGTTGGGCAACTTTTACACATATAGAAGTTGACATAATACTAATTGATGTAATCTTGATAAATAAAAAGCACCTACTCTTATTCCATATAAAGACAAGTCTTATCAAAGTGCTCTGCATCTTGACCTTAATTACGAAAATATTACAAATTCTTTAAACAATGTCGTTTCCATAAAAGATCAGAAAATCAGTCACGTTTGTTTGAATTACTTCATTAATCTATCCGAAATTTTGAATGGAAAAAATTGAGTGTTGTTTTGAGGAAAATATCCAATTGAGATCGGGCAGTTTTGACAAAATCACATCATTGTTAGTTGTAGTAACCGCAATTTCGTCTGGTCCACTTCAATTAAAGTGGACCGGAAGAAGTAGTAATTAATAAATTTCACAAAAACTATGTCATTTACCTGCTTCCTCCTTGACTTTGTTTTTATTTAGAGATTCAAAGATAGTTATCCAGATAACGTTGTTCTTGTTTCTTGGTGATTTTTCTCCTTATAAGTATATTATATTCAAAAGTAAGCAGCAGTTGGGTCAATACGTTTTTCCAGGGGCGGAGCCACAGTGCTGTTTGTGACTTCGGCCGAACCCAGTAACTTTTGTCAAACTTCCTATTTGTATTAAGAAACCTAATGAATATGTACAAATTATTAATTTAGAGCCCAGTAACTTAAAAGGATTATAATCTCGAATAATGTTCAAATCCTAGCTCCGCCTTTGCGTTTTCCTAGGTTCCATCCCTTTCATTACATAAGCGCAACAGGTTTGGAATCATACATATATATATATATACACACTCTCATGTAGTACTTTATTCTACGATATATATAAGATTCATCTGTATAAATATCATAATCTACATCGAGAAAGCTGTATGCTTTGGAAGAAGCTCCGTCACATGGACCTCATATAGGATTTCTGCCCACATCATAGTTTTCTTTGAAAACCTTACACAAATTTTTCGAGAGAGTTTCATATATACTTATTTGTAAGACTCACTTTCATGATATACCTAAGTATTAAAATTATATCATATATCCCAAAAGTATTAACACTATACCTAAATCTTTCCACATATTCTGAAAATACACAATATCTTAATTTGAAAAACAATCCAAATCAAAAATACCATAATATTCTAATGAAAAGTACAATATCCAAATTCAAACATACTACAATATTTTAATTTTAAATACAATATTCAAACTAATCATACCACAATATTATAATTTGGAGTACATCATCCAAACTAAATATACCAAATTATTCTAATAAAAAATACAATATTCAAACCGAACATACCATAATATTTTAATTTGAAATACAATATTCAAATCAAACATTCTACAATTTTTTAATTTGGAATATAGTATTTAAATCAAATATACTACAATATTCTAAATTTATTATATACCTACTTTATAAATTTATCTTACACAATATTCTATTTTGGAATACAGTAGGTATGCAGGGTCAGACAAATTTATAAAGTAAGTATACAGGGTAAAATAAATTTATAAAGTAGGTATACAAGGTAAAATAAATATTTTGATTGTGTATGGTGGTAACTGATATTTCCAGTGGGCATAATTAGGGGTGTTCATGGTTCGGTTTGGATCGATTTCCCCTAAAAAGAAATCAAACCAATTAATTCGGTTTTTTATCAATTCGGTTTATGTTGAATTTTATCGGTTTTTCAGTTTTTTCGGTTATTTATCGAGTTTTTCTTAAATATGAGACATACACTACCAAACACATATTTCGGTGACTACATTTTCAACATAACACTATCAAATCAATTGCTCTTTGAGAAATCTATTATTTACCAAGATATATCGATGATAATTGAATCAAATAGTGATGAATAATTTAAGGACTCAATTAAAAATAGATTAATTTTAACATGAAATAGATTCTTATACTTAGCAAAAGAAAACTACCACTCAAACTAGAATGTAAAGGCAAAGAACTGTACTAAAAGTGCAAACGATTATTATGTACAATAAAATTTTAGAAACTTTGTTCAAAAATATACATATAAATAGGTGTAATAATAAATTTAAAATAGTTACTTCTATAATCAGTTTGTTTTGGGTTTTTTCAGTTATTTTTTGATTAAAACCAAAACCAAACCAAATTTGATCGATTTTTATAATTCAAAATTAAAACCAAACCAAACAGTAGCGTTTTTTTTGGTTGGTTTGGTTTGATTTTCAGTTAGGTTCGGTTTTTCGGGTTTTTATGAACACCCCTAGGCGTAACGTGGATTTCCCAAATTTTTCTCTTTAACCTTTCGGTATGCACAGTGGCAGATGCACATAGGGAGTTGTCGGTGCTTAAGCACCCATTAACTTTGAACATATTAACAAATTTATATAGACAACTGTACAAATATTTAGATAAATATTGAGCGAGCACCCATTTTTTCTCTTCTTTTGAAGTTTTTATCGGTGAGCACCCATAACTTTAAAATTCTAGATCCGCTGCTGGGTATGCATCCTCTAAAATTGAACCTAAACTTCCGGTTAAGAATAGGGAGATCACATTCATCCCATTACATTCCTAAGTGATTCGTTATTCAAGCCTAAAGAGAAGAACAGTCCAGGCTTCACAGAGATAGAAGTGCGAAAAGAACATTCTGTACCATCTTCGTTAGAATTATTATTATTGTACCATGAGTATGAAAATTACATCCCCATGGAGGGAGGGGGAGAGTGTTACTTACATGTTCGGATGAATCCAGTAGCTTCTGTTTAAATTTTAGATTTATATTAAAAAAACTCATTAAATATGTATAAATACTTAATACAAAACCAGTTTTGAATGAGCTATATATGGTTTAATTGCAAGTTCAAAATTCATAAACTTTAAATTATTGCTGCGCCTCCATATCCCAATGATCACTTTCTAGCGGATAGTAAGTAGATGAATAATTAAGAAAACCAATGGATAAACGCAAATTGTTTTAGGCATTGTAATATTAAATCGAAGAGCTTTAACAAGATAACACAGCGTGTATCTGATAGGGCAAAATCTATCATATCTTCACCCTTGGACTGCGCACACCTTTCTAAATGACATTCTTCCGATGGGAGTATATAGTATTTTGATATTGTACGGGGTCGAATTTGACCGACCACGTCCCTAAGCCAGCACGACCGACTGAATATATGTGAGTCCGGCTAGAAGGACGACTTAGGAATAATAAGAGGGACGACTTCATGATCACGCCGGCCCCTCTATAGCATGTACTTTATTTCTGTCTTTTAATATTTAAGTAAGGATCCTCTATTATATAAAGGAGGATCTGAGCCTTGTAAAAGGGGGGGATTTATTATTGGAAATACAAGCTCTTTGGCTCTCTCATCTCTCTAACATTATCTCTCTCTCTCATCTCTCGAAGATTATCACCTTCTCTCTCTCCGATTTGTATTATTGTTGTCTGAACCAATTGCCATGATCATCCTAGGGTTTATTATCTTCGATTATGATTTACCCCTTCATCTATATTGATTTATTTGCTTAAAAAATATTAAACAACTTTTGAGTCAAACAATTTGGCGCCGTCTGTGGGAATTTCGGTAGTCGAAATCATAGTTCACGTCTAGGATATCGAAAACAACAATCACTGTTCTTCAGACTTCATAGAAACTAACGAATGAAGAATCAAGGCTGAAGATGATAGCAGATGTCTCAACCAACTTCATTGGCCCACTCAACGAAGCCGGTAGAGAAAATGCCGCGAATGTAACATCAGGTAGTGTACCGGAGGGGGAGATCTCACCCTCTTCACTCGAAGATCTAACAATTTGCGTGAAAGAGGGACTTCTACATCTGCAGCAAAGGAAACGCCCCCAGTAGTCAGAAAGCTACTAGAGGAATGGTTGACGAACACTCTAAGTAGCATGCTCGAGAAACCGCCTCAGGGAAATATCAAAGATTCGTCAATGGCAGAAATCGCCGCCGCCGCTGGTGAGCCCAGTGTTGTACAAACAAGTAACGCCCACACCGATACCAATGCAAGAGATGATGCGCTCGCAACCATCCTTAAGAAAATGGAAGTAATGGAGAACGAGAATAAAGCGCTTCGTGATCAAATGAAGGAGCACCAGGAAAGGGTAGACAAGATACCTGGTGCCCCTAAGCTACTACCAAAACGCGATGTGGGAAGGTTCATCGAGCAACCATATAGTGAGGAAGCTGCTCCTCACCCAATCCCTAAAACCTTCAAGATGCCACCGGACTTAAAAATATACGATGGGACCACGGATCCGGAAGACCATCTGATCCATTATGTGACCGCCGTAAAAGGCAATGACCTATCGAAAGACCAGGTGCCATCCGTGTTGCTGAAAAAGTTTGGTGAAACTTTGACAGGAGGAGCGCTAACATGGTACTCTCAACTGCCAGCCAGATCGATATCGACGTTCGAAGATACGGCGACAAGTTCGCCACCGCTCATGCAGGAGCAAAGAAGGCCGAAGCTAGGGTCAACGATATCTTCGCCATCAGGCAAACAACGGGTGAAGGACTCAAGGACTTCCTGGCCCGATTCAACAGGGTAAGAATGGGACTGCCAAACGTATCAGAAGGAATGGCGGTCGCAGCTTTCCAAAACGGGTTGAACAGAGACGGATCCGAAGCAACCAAGAAGCTGCTCAACCGACTCATGAAGTATCCCCCCACCACGTGGAAAGAGATTCATAATGCCTATTGCGCCGAAGTGAGAGCAGATGAAGACGATCTTAATGGTCCAACCCAACGACTAACGTCAGTACAATCAGAGGTAAGGAGGGATCGACGCAACGATGGGCGACGGGAACCACTCCCACGCTTCAATAGAGAAAGGCATCATCCTTACGTCAGAACTCCCAATCCGCCTCCTCCAAGACATCCAGATGTCGTGCAGCGACATGACGCCCCACTTCAGAATGAAAGAGGTATGCCCCCATTATTATCCGTTCATTACTTTTGTGTCTCCCCTTCAGAAATAGTGTACGCACTGGAGAAGCTGGGCACGAAGGTGCAGTGGCCACAAAAAATGAAATCAGATCCTAGTGCAAGGAGGTCGAACGTCCTATGCGAATTCCATCAGGAAAGAGGACACAGGACCGAAGATTGCATAGGTCTACGACAGGAGGTAGTCAGAATGCTGAACCAGGGATACCTGAAGGAGCTGCTCAACGATAAAGGAAGGGCTAATTTCGCCAGAGGACGCAACCGATCCCAAGGACCACCATACAGATGATCGTCGGTAGCGGCGACAACTCGGCAATCAACCATGTGAAGTTCACCACCACACACAAGTTGAAGCGCACGATCTCTCACGAACGGTATGATGACTTCGAAGATAGTATCACCTTCGATAAGTCTGATGCCGACGGTTTGTCTTTCCCTCATTACGATGCTTTAGTTATAACTTTACGCATTGCTGATACTGATGTGAAAAGAATCATGGTAGACGACGGAAGCGGCGCGTGTATTATCCACCCAAGAGTCCTCATGCAATGAGATTCGAAGATAAGATAATACCGCGCTGCATAACACTAACGGGTTTTAACAATGCAGTAGAGCGAACCTCCGGAGAGATATCACTGCCAGTCTTGGCGGGAGGAGTCACGCTGGAAACCACATTCCACGTCATGAATCAGGAAACGACCTACAACGTCATCATAGGGTGTCCATGGATACACGCCATGCGAGCCATCCCCTCGAGTTTCTATCAAGTAATCAAATTTCCCACCTCCTGGGGAATATTCAGCATTCGAGGTGAGCCACGTACCACCCAGGAATGTTATCGAATCGCCTAAGACTGCACACATACCAAACAGCTGAAGGGAGCAAGCGCTGAAGCATAGCAATCAGCCATGTCGGGAACCAAAATCAACCCGACGACAGAGGTCATTAGGGACCCAGATATCGTGGAAGCTTGCAAAGAGACAGTCGAGAACCTCGACCCGGTCCAGCTGGACGGTACCGACAGTTCAAAGAAATCCTACATCGGGCACAACCTCTCCGACCCAGGTAAGTACCACGAATTCTTAACTAACCATGCAGATTTATTTGCCTTCTCTCATTCAGATATGCTGGGGATCCTAAAAGACATCGCCACTCACAAGCTGAACGTCAACCCACTTTATCCGCCCGTACGGCAGATAAGGAGGAAATTCAACGCCGCAATCAACGAGGCAGTCAGTGAAGAGGTAGATAAACTACTAGCAAACGGTTCCATCAGAGAATCGAAATACCCCCAATGGGTCGCCAACGTGGTCATGGTTAAAAAGAAAAGCGGGAAATGGAGAATGTGCGTAGACTTCACCGACCTGAACAAGGCATGCCCAAAGGACTCCTTCCCATTGCCCCATATCGACCAGCTGATCGATGCAACAGCAGGGCACGAACTGCTAAGTTTCTTGGACGCCTACTCTGGCTATAACCAAATCCTAATGGCCGGAGAGGACCAAGAAAAGACAACTTTCATCACCCATCAAGGGACGTACTGCTATAAAGTGATGCCCTTCGGACTGAAAAACGCGGGTGCAACGTACCAAAGGTTGGTCACCAAGATGTTCAAGGAATAGCTCGGTAAGACAATGGAGGTTTATATCGACGACATGTTAGTAAAATCGGTAAAGAAGGAAGACCGTATCGACCATTTAAAGCAAGCCTTCGAGATACTGAGGCAGTATGGGATGAAGTTGAACCCAGAAAAATGCGCCTTCGGTGTGGCCTCGGGAAAATTTCTAGGCTTTCTCGTATCACAACGAGGCATCAAAGTCAACCCGGACCAGATCAAAGCCATAGACACAATACCCGAGGTTCTGAACAGCAAGAAGCAGGTACAAAAACTGACGGGGCGAATTGCCGCCTTATCAAGGTTCATCTCGCGGTCCTCGGACAGATGCCACAAATTCTTCAGTGTGCTGAGGAAAGATCATGGGCTACAATGGAACGAGGAATGCATCGAGGCCCTAAGAAAATTGAAGGCATATCTATCTTCGCCGCCACTGCTCGTCAAAGCAGACCCAGGTGAGTGCCTACTTGTGTATCTGACAGTGTCCGAAGTCGTTGTCAGCGCCGTCTTGGTCCGCGAAAACAAAGGTACGCAATCCCCTATTTATTATATCAGCAAAATGTTAGTAGATGCCGAGATGAGGTACCCACACCTCGAAAAACTGGCTCTGGCACTGGTCGTAGCTTCACGAAAGCTCAGACCTTATTTTCAATGCCATCCCATAAAGGTAATAACACCCTTCCCCCTAAGAGGCATCCTACACAAACCCGAACTCTCGGGTAGGCTCGCCAAATGGGCCATAGAGCTTAGCGAGCATGACATAACCTACCACCCAAGAACCGCCATCAAGTCGCAGGTACTTGCCGACTTCAGTGCAGGGATATTGCCAGAGGTGGAACAAGAGGCCCTCCGCGCCTCTGCTCACACCGACCTCTGGACCCTCTACACTGACGGCGCTGTGAATGCCTCGGGATCAGGACTGGGACTCGTCCTCGAAGTCCCCACGGGCGAAATAATTCGCCAGTCCATACGATGCCCCGAGATGACTAACAGCGAGGCCGAGTATGAGGCTATGATTGCAGGCATGAAACTAGCCATCAAATACGGGGCCCGTCGACTCATCCTCCACTGCGACTCTCAACTCGTCGTAAATCAAGTCACCGAGACTTACCAAATCAAAGAGCAAAGGCTACAAAAATATTAGTTAGAAATCCGCAAGTTGATGCCTGAGTTCGACGAATGTCGCTTCGAGCAAATCCCTAGGGCACAAAACGTTGAGGCAGATAGCCTAGCTAAACTAGTTGCAGCCACCAAAAATATCAACAAAGAAAATATGGTCACTCTCCTCCATTCGGCCGTCGACCACGTCGAGGTATTCTCTTTAAACTTGACTTGGGACTGGCGCAACCAGTTTGTATCCTACCTGCAGGACGGAACACTCCCACGTGACAAAAGAGAAGCCAAGAAACTCCGGGTGCAAGCTGCCCGGTACAGCCTGATAAATCACGATCTCTACAAGAGAACGTTTGGTGGTCCCCTTGCTAAGTGCCTCGGGCCACATCAAACGAGGCAAGTACTAGAAGAGGTGCACGAGGGCCATTGTGGTGCCCATACAGGGAACTGCACCCTTGTCCGATGCCTCATCCGCACCGGTTATTATTGGCCTACCATGAAAAAAGAGGCAGCAGATTATGTTCGAAGAAGCGAGCAGTGCCAAAAGTACGCCCCCATGATACACCAGGCGGTGGAACTCCTCCATTCAGTCACCTCGCCATGGCCTTTCATAAAGTGGGGAATGGATATAATCGGCCCCCTACCGGCAGGACGAGGAAAGGTACGCTTTCTTTTAGTTTTGACTGACTATTTTTCTAAATGGGTGGAAGCAGGTGCGTACGCACAAATATGCGAGCAAGAGGTCATCGCCTTTGTCGATGCCCCCTTTTTCTAAAGGCGAAATCGATTTTACAACATTTGGGCGGACAACTCTATTCCTTTTGGGAATTTGGGTTTGAGATTTAGAAGAGTCGCCACCTAATGATTAAGTGCATTAGGACGCTAAGAATTTAAAGAAAGAAGAACCAGAGAATGGGTAAGGGCTTGAAATTATCTCAGCGGGAAGGTGTTAGGCACCCCCTAAGATCCACTAGTGTGGTTCCCGGCCATGCTACAATTGTGACTTTAAGACAAGTAAATATACAAGACAACTTCGACATAACGATTACAAGTAGGAATGTATAAAGGTTACATAAGCATGCTGAAGTCTGGAAATAGGTGGTTTCATAGTTGTTTTAAAGAATGTATAAGTGCAGAGAATAAGGATCGAATAATAAGTGCAAACAATCAGACAAAAGAAGTGAAATGGGCGGAAGTTTAAAAAGAAAATAGTGCTGGAAATTGAAAGAGGTTTTAAATGATTTGAAGCGAAATACAAGGTTTAAAGAGCTAGAAACTGACAGTTTAAAGAAAACAATAACGAAAGTGCATAAGGAGGGATGGGGGTCCTAGGTTTATAAATAACATGGATCATCTACGCAACACCCGGTAACCAATTATACGCGTAGTGTTATCGCGTGATCATCATATCCATGTCTACCCTTCCCACCCCGTTAAGGTATTAAAGCACGGAATAGTATCGTTACTTATTGCATGCTATTACCCGTCCCGATCCTATCAGTCCCGGAGGCATTGAGACTACTAATCCTAAAGGGGAGGGAGTTGGGGCTTTTCAGAAGTTTTAAAAGGATAAAAGTCTAGGCGACAAACCAAAACACATAATCAAATAAGGGAGAAGCAAACAGCAGTTAAGGCTCAAATAGGCCTCCTCACTTAAAGACAAATATATAGCATGACTTCAAATACTGGTTATGGTCTGAATTAAATTTAAAAGCGTTAGGACAGGCTGATTTATCACATATTTCTCAGATGAGGAGTCCGAATTAGCCTTGTCTAGTTGTAGTTATCAAAGCTGACACAGTTAATTAAGTACCTAATGGTTTGCCTAAGTGAGACCTATAGGCATGGTATCTAACAGAGCGTACTGATTTTAAAGAAAGGGATCACTAGTGTTATAAACAAAAGATCTGCAGATTTTAACGACGTTATGACTGGTTTTAAACGTACAGATAAAATAGACGAGGCTGATTCGATTGATTATTCCTATAGGCAAGTTATCTAAGCATTATTGGCTTCAAACGATTACATAGATGCAAGAGTCCTATAGGCATGGTATCTAAAATGGAGTTGATTATTATTAGACCTATGATTGTTTGCCTAATGACAGGTATATGCAGAAGTGCAGATGTCGACGCCCCTTTTTCCTCGCGAAATCGGGTTTACGACATTTGAGAAGACAACTCTATTCCCGTGTGGGAATTGGGTTTTTGGAATTGAAGAGTCGCCACCTAATGATTAAGTGCATTAGGACACTAAGAGTTTTGAGTTTGAAAACCAGAGTTCGGGTAAGGGCTAGAAATTATCTCGAGGGGAAGGTGTTAGGCACCCCTCAAGATCCACTAGTGTGGTTCCCGGCCATGCTATGTTGTGACTTTAAATGCAAATAAGTATACAAATAACTTCACACATAAGGGTTACAAACAGATACGTAACAAGCATGTTGGAATCAAGATCTAGATGATCTACAATTTGTTTGAGGGAGAGTCTAAATGCAGAAAATTAATCAAGACATTGAATAAACAAAGAAGAAAAATTTAGGGGAAAAAGGAATAATGCAGTAAAATTAAAGAGGGGTTTTGGGTAGTTGAAAAGACAGAATTTTATTGATATTAAACAATGTCACATAAAGGAAAGGGGGTCCTAGGTTTGTAAAACACATGGATCATCCACACAACACCGGTAATCAATCGTACGCATAGCGTTATCATGTGATCATCATCTCCATGTCTACCCTTCCCACCCCGTTAAGGTATTTAAGCGCGGAATGGTATCGTTACCTACTGCATGCTATTACACGTCCCACCTATCAGTCCCGGAGGTGTTTAGGACTACTAATCCTAAAAGGGAGGGAGCTTGGATTTTCAGGGGTTTTAAAAGGATAAAATTCTAGGGCGACAAACAAAACACATAAAGCAGTTAATGGGGGAATAAGAACAATCAAAGGCTCAAGTAGGCCTCCTCACTTAAAGAAACGAATTGTTTAGCATGTCTTACACATACTGTTTAGGTCATTAATTAAAATTACCGTAGGAAGAATTGATTTACCACATATTTCCTAGATAGGGAGTCCAAATTAGTCCTGCTTAGATGTAGTTGTCGA
>NW_017675555.1:4841-6797 GCF_001879085.1 Nicotiana attenuata | reverse complement strand
AAACCCTTCGTGATAGCTCCGCATCCTCCACAGTACTGAGCGTCTTGCTCTCGGAGGAGGCACACAGCACGGTAAGGGCCGAAGCAGCCTGCTCGCTGTTCAACAGCAAGTTGTAAGCCGACGGAATCGTAATACGACGGTCGGACCCATCCGTCGTCATCTCCACGTGGGTAAGGCCACCCACAAACTCATCAACATCCTCCTGAGCGATGTCAGAGTCCGATTTCTCCACTTTCTCGCCAGGTCCTTAGACGTTGGTCGATGACCCTCCCTCAACGGCACACGCGGAACTAGCACCGGGAACGGTACTCCTCTATTGAGCCGACCTCCCCGATAGAATGGCGTCGGCTATAAATGTAGGTCTGTGCGTCGGCCGAGGCACCTCACTTCCTTCGGCTTCAGTGGCCACCCCCTTGCCCTTCTCGAGCCTCCTCCATTTTCTTTCTAACGATTCCTCGCCATCGGAGGGTTCATCCAAGGGTTGCAGAGCCGGCGCCAGTGATGCCGACTCCCACATGACCATGGTCGTAGATGTAGCCCCCTGTAAAGGAGATGGAGGGAGATCCTCTCGGACAGACTTGATCAGTATATCATGAGCGTCCGAGGCAACGTCGGATCGCTTGAGAGCGGGAACTGGCGCCCTCTTCCTAGAAGCGCCTCAACCTGTCGCCATAAAAATAAGTGAGTAGGGTTGCAGAATTTACAAAGCAAAAATCGGAAATCTACCTGAAGAGACTTTGGGGCCATAACGCTGCATGAAGGCAGGCCAAGTGCGGGTCTCTTCCGCGTAGGAAAGCAAGCCAGCAACCCATCTCCTGAGGTTGGCAACAGGCCGGGGCGGATGAGCCATAGCTGCAATACAAAGGTTAGAATTGCGACAGTCACGGGTAACATGGAATTTGACAAACTGCAAATACTTACGTTTCGAGTTCCACCTCTCTGGGAATCCGGCAGGATTAGAGACCACGTGCTCGGTCCTAATAAAAAAATATTTGCGCCAGAACCCACGACTCGCTCGGTCGTCGGTTTTGACCACCAATCCTTTCGTACCACAGCCTCTCAAATGCACCATGGTCCCTCTTAGATAGCAGGCACTGAACAGTTGTAGGAGATGATGGATCATGACTTCACCTCCGGCCAACTCCGCGTACTTGGCGAGTATACAGCGTAAGTTGAGCCGGACACACATTATAGAACCGGCAGAACTCCTCCGCCAAAGGGAAAAGAGGGAGGCTGTAACCAATAGAAAAGAGGTATTCATAAAAGGTACAACCCTGGCCTATGAACATCCACGTGATCCCTCCCCGCCGGAACCATCTCTACGTGGGCAGGTATGTCGTATTTCACGCGGAGGTCATCCAAGTGATTCTGTAACGACTCGGAAAACTCTGGAGCCAGAATGGGCAAGTCCTTACTGAAATCACTTCGAGATAAGGTATGCTTTGGCAATAATGCTTCCACAGTAAGAGGACAGATGTCCTCTTCCTCCTCCACCTCTCCACCATCGGAAGGTGGCAGCACGTTCAATGGGGCAGCCGCCGGGATCCTCTCGTTGCTTCGGCGAGGTTTTAGGCATGATCTCGGTGAAGAAAAAGTTGTGCACAACCCACAAAGAAAAAGTAGATTTTCGATCGAAGGAAATGCACCAGAATGTGAAAATATACACTGAAGGGTTGGAATGTTCTTACAAATGACCAAAGTTTGAATCAGGTTAAACCCTTCTCCTATTTATAGGGTTGGGTGGCGCCAGAATCGAAAAGGCAGACATCGAATCGGCGCAGGAAACCAAGCGCCAAAAGCTTCTGATTTCCTGCCTCGAGAATCGCGCAATGATGACTGCATACGAGTGCTGACGTCACACGGGGAAAGGCGTTTCGCTTCGACGCTCTGACAGTCATGATTACTGTCTCCTGCCTGTCACATCACAATTCTTTGACAAAGTCAAACTCTCCCAGA
>NW_017675555.1:0-4502 GCF_001879085.1 Nicotiana attenuata | reverse complement strand
AAAGCAGGTTCTAAGGAAAATAGAACATAGAAATCATAATTGATAGTACAGGTAACAATTTTCAAGAAGAAAAGCTTAGGAATTTAAACGAGCACAGGAGAGTAAAGGGTAGTGTAAAACTTAGGAAATAGTCGATGAAACACATCTAAGAAAGAACAATGTCTGGTAAAGGCAAAACAAAGGACTAAAACTCAGTAGGAAAATAGAGTAAAGGAACACATGAGATAGGCATGTGAGAGCATGATATTGAAACCAGTAGGAGACAGAACGGAGCACAACAAAAAAACTTCATAATACAGCAAATATAAGAACACACGAAAAAGCATGCGAGTCGGAAAAGAGCAAATAAGAACATAGCAGGGATCGATTCACACCAAGAAAAGAAGAAGAAGAAGAAGAAGAAGAAGAGTTAGAAACATTTTCAAGAACCTTTTCCAGAAACCCTAATCGAAAAGAAGTAACTTTTTCAAAGAAAATCGGAGAAAACGTTTAAGAAACTTAAGCAATATTGCAAACATATAACAGATCTAAAAATAATCGGAGAGAACCTCGATAGTTAGGGTTTCAGATGAACCCTAGAATGAGGAAGGCTTCAAAAATGTCCGATCTAAGTCGGATGAGGTCAGAATCAAGCTCAGAAGACCAAGAGCCACCGGAGCAAGGCCGGAGATGGCCGGAATCCTCGAATCGGTGAAGGTCTGAGTGAAGACCCTCGAGGTCTGGCCTCGAACTTTCGAGCATCAGGCATGTAGGAGCCGTAAGAGGTGAGGATAGGCTGTCCATGGCCTGAGAAGCCATGGACTCCGGTGAAAACATGGTGGAACAAGGTAGGGGGAGGCTAAGGTTCCGAAGAACCTTGAGAGAATTTGGGGATTCAAGGGCGGCTGAAGGGTGGAAATGAATTAGGGTTGGGGGTAGTCGGTGAATTAAAAAGGAAAGGTTTAATTTGAGTCGGTTATCTTTTAGATCAACGGCTGTGATTAAAGAGGGGATCCGGTCGGGTATTATGAATTGGGTCAGGGTTGGATCGATTTTAGGATTTGCGCCGGTAAAATTGAGTTTAAATTGGGGGTTTAATATGGCTATAATTGAAACGCAATGGGCTATGTATTAAATAGCCAATTTCTCCCCTTTTAATTTGATTAAGATAGTTAAAACAATTTTTAAAAATAAATTAAAAGCACTGAATTAATTAATAATATATAAATATTAATTTAAAAATACTGGGAGTAATTTTATAATTGTAAGATACTATTAATCGCAATATAGGCTATAATTGCAATTTTATGCAATTTTAGCTTAAAATATTAAATAGATTTATAAAAACAAATATGCAAAAAATTACCTTAATTATATTGTGATGTAAATAGGAGGATGGAAATAAATTACTCACCAAAATGATAGTTTTGGGAATAATTATTGGGTTTTGTACTGTTAAAACAAAATAATAAAATGATTTTTAAAAGCTTTAAAATTAGAAAAATGTCAAAAATTCTTGGGCGTACTTATATATGCATGTACATGCTATTTTGAGAATATTTTGAGTATAAAAATAGATAGGGGAAAAATTGGGTATCAACAGCAGAAAAGAAACCTATGATCATGATTTCTGTATGCAGAAATGCAGGGACTTAGAGACAGGATTTCTATATGCAGAGATGCACAAATAAATGACCTATGGGCATGTTTTCTAAGATGAGAATACAGGAATAAATAACCTATAGGCAAGTTTTCTAAGATGAGAATGCAGAAGTAAATAACCTATAGGTATGTTTTCTAAGATGAGAATGCAGAAATAAATAACCTATAGGCATGTTTTCTACCCTTTTTCATACATTCATCCCCATCCCTTTCCACTAATCCATCCACAATAGTTATTACAAATTATTACAGACCCGAATGAATCAAAAGAAAGAAAAGTAAAATTACATCAGAAGTTCCAGCTACAACCAAACAGCCTAATTCAGACTCAAAGTCCAACAATATGAGATAAACCAACTTCCAGGATCAGATTTCCAAAAGCCTTTCTCATCCTTTGGGTGTGTCAAAGTTCCAAGGAGCTTTATGAACTCCAGGCAGTGTTTACACCCAATTATATTGCAGAATTAAGATTATGGTGCAGTGTGGAATAGCCAGCCCTCGAATGTCCAAGTTCAGAGGGAGCTCCAGGTCCCAAGGCAAGGCTCATAAGAGGGGGCAGAACTTAAGAGTCTAAGAATAAGTGTAAGTGGATAGGGGGAGAATTAGGAAAGCCATGGCAGGCTGGTGGTCATGCCCAGCAATTGGGAATGCTGGCACACCCCTGACCAGCCTGTCAGCCCAAAACTTGGGAGTTAGGATCCATTGAGGATCAGGTTCTGACCTGGGCAGTAATTTGGGTACTGCCAGGCCAAGAACCTTAACTCGGACACATAGAGGGGAATAGGGGGGTAGGTATTTACAATAGAAACAGATGCAAGGAAGGAACATATTAGCATAAATCACTGAATCGTGCGCAGTAAAGTAAACAGGATTGCAGAAACTGTAAGTAAGCACATAGGGGTGAGGCAGGAATGTTAACTCAGAACATACCAGTTTCAGAGGAAATAAGTAAAAACAGTAGTCTTGAAAAGGCCAAGTTGCAAGAAAAGCAATTCCAAAAGATCCCAAGCAAAGCAGAATATCGAATTCAAAACAGTATTGCAAGTGTGCAAGTATTTTTAAAGACTAGTGGTGTGAAGGTTGTGTGAAGAATGAAGTCGTGTGTAAAAGTGCAGAGGGGCAGTCCCTTTTATAGTGCAGAGAAACAAGTAAGAAAGGCAAGGAAATATCATCGAAATCAGTCTCCCTTTGGTTAAGGGATTCTGATTCCAACGGGTAAAAGCCGGTTAAGGAAATAAATTTTAATTAAAACCTTTCAAAGTAGCACAAAAGGGGTAAATACATAGAAGTTATTTAAGGAAAACAATCAATAGTACACGGTTTGTGCCAAATATGGCAAGGGAATCAATCAAACAACCACAAAACCAAAATTACAAGTTCAATTTGAATAAACCAAGTCAAGAAAGGTAAAGGGGGTTCAATCGAAGAAAAATCAGTGACAATTCGTCAGCCTTATTAAAAGGATTTCTGAATCAATCAATTAGTTGGTAAAAAACCTTTTGAAAAAGAAATTTCTCATATATAAAGCACACCAATCAAGCAGAAGGAATCGTCAGGTTACTTAGAAAAAGAGTCTAACATTGAAAGCCTTAGAGTCACAAGCAAAAGGGATTCAAGTTCAGTTGCGGACTCATAGTGAGTCTGAAAGCCTAGGGTCCCAAAGTGGAACCCTAGTACCACTTGCCAAAGAAACCCCCAAATCCTAGGGTTTCGAATTGAGTCAGACATAGAGGTGAGGAAACAGGTGATTGAAAGAGGCTCAGAAGTCTTTTCCAAAGACTAATGAGAGACAAACACACACGATAGAAAGAACACTGATTCAAGGTCATGAGAACACGTTTGAGAAAACTCGGAATTTAAACAAGTTTAGAAGAAAGAGATGATACGAGTTTTAAACAAAAGTGGATGAAATATGCTTAGGAGGAACACAAACAGAGTTCAGTAAAGTGAACAAAATCAAAGAACTCAACCATAAACACATATAGCAAACAACACAGATTAACATGCGAGTACAGGAATAACAACAAAATAGAAGAATCTTGCATAATAGAAAGAGAAACAAAGAGCAACCTCATGCGTAGTAGAAAAGAAAACATACGAGCCTAACGTAGATGATCACACATAAAGAAAGAACAGAAAGAATCAGAAAGATATTTGAAGAAACTTTTTCAGAAACCCTAAAATCGAAATTGAACGATTTTGAAAAGGAAATTTGGGGAAAACCTTTAAAATGTAAAGTAAAGCCCGGACATATCACAGATCTAAGAAAATAAGCAAGTACGGAACCTCAAACGGCTTAGAGTTGCAGAGAAAACCCTGGAAATGAGAAAGGTCTTGAGGAGAGTCAGATCCTGAGTCGAAAAGACTCATATTGCTTGAACATGCCAGAATAATGGCCGGAGAAACCATAGATCTACAGATCTGAGAAGGATCTGAAGAGGGCCATCGAAGTTGGGCTTCAAACCTTGAATAGTTTAGGTCTGATGGTGAGAAAAGATGAGTACAAACCGTCCATGGCCAGAGACGCCATGGATTCCGGTGGAAACATGGTGAGTTAAGGTGGGAAACGATTAGGGTTTCAGAGAGGTTCGTGAGAGTTTGAGACGAAGAGGGTTCGAAGGCGGCGTCTCAGGTGAAATGAATTAGGTCAAGGGAGGTTTGGGAATTAAAAAAGGAAAGGGGAATTTATGGCCGTTGATCAAAATGATCGACGGCCTAGATCAAAGGGGAGCCGGGTGGGTTTTTAAATTGGGTCAGGGGTCGGGTAATTTAGGTTTAATTTGGGAGGGAATTGGGGTCAAGTTAAGGTTAAAATTGAAAGGAAATGAGGTTGTAATCGAAATAGAAATGGGCTAAATGTT
>NW_017675554.1:61670-64712 GCF_001879085.1 Nicotiana attenuata | reverse complement strand
ACAACTACACCGTTAGTTCCCCGGCAACGGCGCCAAAATTTGATCACGCCCAACTCTAGTCCTAAAAAGGATAAGCGGTCGCTGCAAATATAATCCGGTCTAAAAGTCCGGAGTCGAATCCCACAGAGAACTAAGGCTCAGCTGTATCTGTTTAATATCACCAAGAAGACAAGATTGAAAATAAATAAACAGCTGAAAACTAACTATGCTTGAATTGTAAACAATTAGAATAAAGGTCTAAGGTAATGGTTTCCCCCGTTGTTGATTTCCTTGGTTGTATATTTCTTATAGCTGTGACTTAGCTGCCTCTATCAATCATGAACTCTCCAGCTACCATAAATCTCTCTCAAGCAATTATGATAATTTACTAGACGCACTCTCTCAAGCTACGCTAGCTAGATTCACATTACAGTTCACTTAGATCGCACCCGAGGTATCGTTATCTCTAATCCAACCTCTACACCCTCGGTTATGACTCTCGCCTATACTCCGGGAGTGATGTTGTTCAAACAACTACCTAAATATGCACTCTCTCAAGCAGATACATAATAAATAGGAACGACTAATTGAGGGTCCTTTCAATTAACCACAATCAAAACATAGTTGAACAAATAGAGATTAAACTAATTCAAATCTATATTACTTATAACAAGCAATTCATCCCCAACGGATTTCACCAAAACCTTAGATTAGAAAAGTTAGCTACTCATGAAAATAACAAAAATCACAAAAGAATTCATATTCAAAGGTAAAAGAACAAAGAAGAAGATTAAAGATTGATGCCCAATGATCCTCCTTGCCTCTTGCCCTTCCTTCTGATGTTTTTCACTTCCAAAAACCATTCTCCTCTTTCTTGGCCGGCTTCCCTCGTTTAATATAGGGTTTAGGGTTTAAAATCCCGTGTTTTGCACTTTAGTCCCTGAAATTTACGCGTCCTGCCGCGGTCCTACCGCGGTTACGCCAGGATTGCAGCCAGAGTGGCCTTCAGAATCTGCAGCAGTGTTCTGCCGCGTCAGGTCCGCAGTCGCAGTTTCAATCGCGTTTTTGACCTAGACAGTGCGCAATATGCCTACTCGAGTCTTCGTTTTGTTGTTTTATCATCCGTTGATCCCCGAATATGATCCCGGCTTAATTCCTTGGGCTTTTACTCAGACTTCAAAGCTCCAAATCACTTGAATTCATTCCATAACATCTATATATCTCGGAATCACTCCTACAAGGCATAAAACACATCGTTAGTGCAAAACACTAGTGATTAAAGCGCAAACTCAACTAAAGTGCAGTAAATTAGAGTGTAATAAGCGACTAAAATATGCAATTATAGCCTATAATCAACACCCCACACTTAAACCATTGCTCGTCCTCGAGCAATCAAACTACACTTTTTTTTATAGACACGACCTTTTTAAACAATTCTCCTAACTCATCACACCAAGAGTATTTAAAATAGACTAAGCACAAAAGTGTAACATATTCACCTCAAGATTTTACTCACAAGTACCACACGTTATTCACAACTCACCCACTTACTCTAACATAGAGGTCACTGAAATTACCTTTCCTTCATGAATCAAGTGCCCTCACACAACAAAAGAGAGTAGTTCCACACAATAAAATTTAAGAACACTTAGGAACTCAAGATAAAAAGAATTTACTCACTCTCAGAAATAACATTCATATGCCACAAAAGATGCACCATAAGCTTGCCCGTAGTCTAATACTCTACTAATCGAATTGTTCAGTCTAAGATCAACAGGGCTTCATTTGGTCGTAATGTAGGCTACGGGACGGGTAGGATACATTTAGATATAAGAGTGACTACACCTCCCTAAGCAATTTAATACATACATTTTCTCAATTAAACCTCATCCTCATGTCAAGCCCAACTCCACCTTCACATCAATTTATATTACCCCATACTTCTTTAAGCATTTACATCAAGAGCCACCACTTATTAAGAATTTTTTTTTTCAATTCAAGTGGCTCTTCCTTTTTCAAAACAGTGCACCTTTCTCCTTATTCAATTAGTTCCACTCAAAAGCCAAACCAACCACCCCACACTTTAACTTTTACAAAGTTCATAACAATTCAAGTGTTCATGAGAGGTGAAAAGGTTCAAATAGATGGTTAATTCAAACAAATGGGTAAGGCTTGTAATGTGGTTGCCAAAGAAAAAGGATTATAGGCTCAAAGGGGTTAACTATGGTAATGTGTAACAGGTGGATTCATTATTATATAGGCTACACAAAGAAATGCCTAAATCATCTCTAAGACCAAACAGCTATTATTTCGCTTTGCACACACACGGGGCAAGTTCTAGGTATCGCATGCAAGCACAGAATATGTGTACAACCTCATACACACTTGGCATGTAACTCATTCTGAATTGGTTTGTCAACACATTCACAAGAGCATTCAAATAAGACAAGGTGTGCAAAATTAAGGCATAAGATTAAAAGTCTACACATGAACCTAGACGTCGCACCCTCAAGTTCGTTTTAAGTATTTGCAGGTATGGACACCACGGGATGCATTCTTGCCCAACCCTTTTTAGCCCACAAGAGTCCTAAGGGTACTAAAATCTATTAAAGAAAAATCTACCTAACCCGGTTCAAGAAAAACCCTTGGAAAAGAACCGCGGTCAAAAGAAAAACCAAGGGAGAATTACTACACTACCTAAAAAGAAAATAAAAAATCTTTTTGGCTTTTTGATTAGACTACTTCCCTCAAGAGTACTGTCTAGGTGGTCCGTCATCAGGAAGAGTCTCCTAACTTTTTTATTTTTTTTTATCCAACCTTAACCCTCAAGAAACCCGTCGACAGTGTCCGTCGTCGGGCCAAGTCAGTGACATCTACGCTACATGTACAACAACACATATATACACAAATATATGTATAGTGATGGGAAGAAGAAAGAAGAAGGGGAATAGGGGTTTTGGGTTATGAGAAGAAGAAAAGAGTGTTTGATGGTGAGAAGAAGAAGAAAGAATAAAGAAAAATGGAGAAGAAGAGGAGAGGATTTGGGAAGATAGAGATAAGAGA
>NW_017675554.1:60540-61652 GCF_001879085.1 Nicotiana attenuata | reverse complement strand
AAAGGGTGTTTGTCGGTTGGGTGATGTTGGGGTTGTGGGTAGGGTAGGTTAATTAAGGGGGGGGGGGGGTAGGGGGAAGAAAAAAAAAAATTCTGCTGCACGTACCTGGGCCCGTTTTGGTCCACCGCGGTCCTGCCGCGGTTACGCCGGGACCGCGGTGGAAAATCTTCAGAGAGGGTACTCCACCGCGGTGGGAAAACTTCAGAGAGGGCATTCCACCGCGGTCCTACCGCGGTTACGCCGCGACCGCGGTGGGCCCGTTACTGGCTGCCTATTGCTTGGTTTTTTGTTCCTTGTTATGCCCCTTAGGCACTATTTTTACCTCTTTTAAGGCCTACCTTACCCATAGTATGTCCAGGCTCGTGATGCAACGACCTCCGCACTAACCTGCATATATCCAACATGTTAGAAATTCTACTATTGTGGATTGCCTCCCATGAAGTGCCTGATTTAACGTCGCGGCACGACGCAACACGAGCGCAAGATTCGCCCAACCTCTCTCTCTCGCTCTTTTTTTTTAGATATTACAAACTACACTTACAACATATTCGTGGGTTGCCTCCCACGCAGCGCCTGATTTAACGTCGCGGCACGACGTACGCGAGCGCATTTAAGGCTCGCTCGACCTCTGAGGTTCAGTCAGGTGGATCTCAGACCCTTCCTTTGGTTCGTTCATGCCCACATATAGTTTTAATCTTTGCCCATTGACTCTAAATGTACGAGAGTCTTTCTCAGCGGCGATCTCTACAGCACCTGAAGGGAATACTTCAACCACTCGAAACGGTCCAGACCATCTTGACTTAAGCTTACCAGGGAACAGCCGCAATCTTGAGTTATAGAGCAATACCATGTCCCCGGGTTTGAAATGTCGCTCAACAATGTTCTGGTCATGTAACCTCTTCATTCTTTCCTTGTACAATCTTGTGCTCTCAAAAGCAAGATGTCTGAACTCGTCAAGCTCATGCTACTCAGTGATTCTAGTTGTGCCTGCAGCTTCAATATCTAAGTTCAACTGCTTCAAAGCCTACCACGCTTTATGTTCAAGTTCAACTGGCAGGTGACAGGCCTTTCCAAAAACCAACTTATACGGTGACATACCAATTGGTGTTTTA
>NW_017675554.1:11130-57169 GCF_001879085.1 Nicotiana attenuata | reverse complement strand
AGTTTCAACTGCCTTCTCGGTTTCATTCTGAATGCTATTTTCTTCTTGAGCAGGCTGGACTGTCACCTCTGTCAGTTTCGTTGATTCATCCAGCTCGATGGGCACTGGTATGAGTGTCTCAGCCTGTCTAGCTTCTCGAGCCCTTTCTTGCTCTTTATCCAGATCTCTGCCATTACGTAGACTCACCGCCATCAGCTGCTTCGGTCCCTGATCTTTTGGATTTATATGAGTGTCTGCAGGTAGTGTCCCATGAGGACGATTGTTCAGAGACATCGAAATTTGGCCCACCTGTACCTCAATATTTTTGATTGCTGCATCATGTGCTTCGACTCTCTCATTAATTTTTGCATTAGACCCAATAACCTGCTGCATCATTGCTTCAAGTCTAGCAAACCCATCTTCCTGCCTTCTACCATGCTGCTGCTGAGGTGGGTGATACCCTTGCTGCTGATTCTGATTGTTGTATCCTTGTGGTCGTGGGTAAGGTGCCATATTGTTGGGGGGTCTCATACCTCCCATGTTCCCGGTGTTGAACTGTGGCTGTGCTGGCCTGTACTGCTGATTTTGTTGACCCCAATTCTGACCACCCTGTCTCTGGCCGCCATAATTAGACACATAGTTCATGTCTTCAGGGTAGTGATGATGATCGTGTTCTGCAATCCACTGATTACCAACTGGCAGACTAATGCAAGATGCGCACAAGCCCCCATTAGTAGTATAAACAATATGTACCTGCTGTTTCTGCCCTGACTCTTCCACCTTTTTGGTGAGTATGCTCATCTGTGTCAATAAGGTGGCCATGTTTTCAGCCATAGAATTGGATGGATCTAAAGGCACTGAGTGCACCACTGGAGTGATGGGTGCACTTCTGGTTACCCAGCCCGAATTCTGTGCCATCTTGTCAAGCAGACTCTAGCCCTCTCTCCATGTTTTGCTCAAGAATGCCCCACCAGCTGAAGCATCAACAATGTTCTTTACGCTATCTGACAATCCCATGTAGAACCGCTGCCCCAACATTAGATCTGGAACACCATGTTGTGGACATATGACCAACATCCCTTTAAAACGCTCCCATATTTCATGCAAAGTCTCCATCGGTCTCTGTTTAAAGCTCAAAATCTCATCAATTTGTTGAGCAGTTTTGTTGGGGGGATGGAACTTGTTGTGAAATTGCTTGACCAGCTCATCCCACGTTGCTATAGAATTTATGGGGAGTGGATTCAGCCAAGTCTGGGCAGCTCCTGTCACTGAGAATGGAAACAATAACAGTTTGATTGCTTCCGGAGTTACATTGGGTTGCCTTTGGGTTTTGCAGATAGACAGGAAATTCTTTAAGTGCTGCTGAGGATCTTCAACTTGTGACCCCGAAAATAGTCCCTTATTCTGCAACAAGTGCAGTATGTTATTCGTGATTTGGAATGACTCACCATGTATCTGCGGGACTACTATCGCTGTGGATAGATTCTCAGCTGTGGGCTGTGCCCAGTCATAGAGAGCAGCCTCTGGCGCTGGCGCTATTGGTGCTGCTGGGTTTTCCTGGTTATCTCCCATGTTTGTTTCGAATTGTGCAGTTGTTGGTTGTTGTTTGTTTTGTCGGTTGGCCCTATTCAAAGCCCTGAAAAATTTCTCGGGATCTGATAATGCTTCTAATACTTCACCAGATCTCGATGAGTTTCTAGGCATGCACCTGTGCAACCAAGTCAACAAACGTTAAAATTTCAATGTAAAATTGGGTGTAGAGAAAACTGACTACTCTAAGAATTTTTTATCTTCATTCAATTGTAATTGATAACACCGTTAACTCCCCGGCAACGGCGCCAAAATTTGATCACGCCCAGCTATGCCTTGTAAAAAGGACAATGCGGTCGTTGCAAATATAATCCGGTTTACAAGTCCGGAGTCGAATCCCACAGAGAATTAACTATCAATTACCTTTGTTGGAATTACTAAATTCTTTATATTCAACTTCCTCAAACGTTGTAAACAATAGTTGATGGTTTTTCTACTAACTAAGATTGCAAGTAAATAAATAAACAACTGTAAACTAAATATGCTGGGTTGTAAATAATAATAAAAAGGTTCTAAGGTAGTGATTTCCCCTATTGATGGAATCCTTTCCGGTTATGTTTCATATAGATTCACCAAAATATCTCTATCAATCATGAGCACTCTTCTTACCGTAAATCTCTCCCGAGTAATTGCGATAATTTACTAGACGCACTCTCCCGAGTTACGCTAGCTGACTTTGTTTATTACAACTCACTTTAGATTACACCCAAGGCTTCGTTATCCCTAATCCTGCCTTAAACCCGTAGTTATAGATCCCTCTTATACTTTGGGAGTGGTGTTGTTCAACAATTACCTAAATATGCACCCTCTCCCGAGTTATGCACACTAAATAGGCACAGCTAATTGAGGATTCTGTCAATTAACTACAATAAATACGTAATTGAACAAATAGAGATTAACCGGCAAACTATATGAACATAATAAAGAAGTTCATCCTTCAATAGGTTCCATCAAAATCTTAGACTAAAGTATTTAGCTACTCATAAAAATAACAAAAATCACAAAAGAATTCATATTCAAAGGTAAAAGAACAAAGAAGAAGATTAAAGATTGATGCCCAATGATCCTCCTTGCCTCTTGCCCTTCCTTATGATGTTTTTCACTTCCAAAAATCATTCTCTCTCGCTCTTGGCCGGCCTCCCTCATTTAATATAGGGTTTAGGGATTAAAATCCCGTATTTTGCATACGCGTCCTGCCGCGGTCCCACCGCGGTTACGCCAGGACCGCGGCCAGAATGATCCTCTGAATCTTTGGTAATGTTCTGCCGCGGTCCTACCACGGTCCTACCGTAACCGCAATATTTCACCCTGTTCTGTTTGATATTTGGAAAAACGTAAAACATGAAAGTTGTAGCCCTTTGAGTTAGCTTTCCAACCATATATTGTGTAGCCCAAATGGAGTTCTGAGAAAAAAGTTATGTCTATTTTACTAGACAGTGTGCAATATGCCTCCTCGAGTCTTCGTTTTGTTATTTTATCATCCGTTGATCCCCGAATACGATCCCGGCTTAATTCCTTGGGCTTTTACTCAGACTTCAGAGCTCCAAATCACTTTAGTTCATTCCATAACATCTATATATATTGGAATCACTCCTACAAGGTATAAAACACACCGTTAGTGAAAAACACTAGCGATTAAAGCGCAAACTCAACTAAAGTGCAGCAAATTAGAGTGTAATAAGTGACTAAAATATGCAATTATAGCCTACCATCAGATTGCCCCAGACTTAGGAGGGGTGCACCTCCGCAGACTTCTCAGTCACAATGTGCCGCGCAGAGTTCTCAGGCTATGGTTACAGCTCCAGTTGCTACCTCACCTGCTCAACCAGCTAGAGGTGGAGGTCGGGGCGGTAGAGGCCGCCCTAGAGGGGGAGGCCAGGCCAGATACTATGCCCTTCCTGCCCATACCGAGGCTGTTGCCTCTGATTTGGTCATCACAGGTATTGTCCTGGTTTGTCACAGAGATGCATCGGTTCTATTCGATCCAGGCTCCACTTATTCTTATGTGTCTTCTTATTTTGCTCTGCATTTGGGTGTATCTCGGGATTCTTTGAGTTCCCCTGTTTATGTTTCTACTCCTGTGGGAGATTCTCTTATTGTGGACCGCGTTTATCGGTCGTGTTTGGTTGCTCTTAGTGGTTTTGAGACCAGAGCTGATTTATTGTTGCTCAGCATGGTTGATTTTTATAAAATCTTGGGCATGGACTGGTTGTCGCCCCATTATGCTATTCTTGATTATCACGCCAAAACCGTGACGCTGGCTATGCCAGGTGTACCGCGTGTTGTGGAGGGGTGTTTTAGATCACACTCCCAGTAGAGTTATTTCTTTCCTTAAGGCTCAGCAAATGGGTGAGAAAGGGTGTGACGCGTATCTAGCTTACACGAGAGACGTTAGTATTGATACCCCTTCAGTTGATTCAGTCCCAGTAGTACAGGATTTTTCTGATCTATTTCCAACTGACCTTCCGGGCATGTCGCCCGATAGAGATATTGATTTTTGCATTGATCTGTTGCCGGGCAGTCAGCCCATTTCTATCCCTCCGTATCGTATGGCTCCTCCTGAGTTGAAGGATCAACTACAGGAAATGCTTGATAAGGGTTTTATTAAGCCTAGAGTATCACCGTGGGGCGTTCCTGTCTTGTTTGTGAAGAAGAAGGATGGTTCTATGCGTATGTGTATTGATTACCGCCAGTTGAACAAGGTTACAGTGAAGAACCGATATCATTTGCCTCGATTGATGACCTGTTTGATCAGTTACAGGGTGCCCGTGTGTTTTCTAAGATTGATTTGCGTTCAGGCTACCATCAGTTGAGGATTCGAGAGTCAAATATCCTGAAGACTGCCTTCAGGACTCAGTATGGTCATTACGAGTTCCTTGTTATGTCATTTGGGCTGACCAATGCCCCAGCAACCTTTATGCATTTGATGCACAGTGTGTTCCGGCCATATCTTGACTCATTCGTCATTGTCTTTATTGATGATATTCTGGTATATTCCCGGAGTCGGGAAGATCATGAGCAACACCTGAGGACTGTAATTCAAACTTTGAGAGAGAAGAAGTTATATGCTAAGTTCTCGAAATGTGAGTTTTGGTTGGATTCCGTGGCATTCTTGGGTCACGTAGTTTCTAGTAAGGGGATAAAGGTGGATCCGAAGAAAGTGGAAGCAGTGCAGAGTTGGCCCAGACCATCCTCAGCTACAGAGATCCGTAGTTTTCTTGGCTTGGCGGGTTATTACCATCGATTTGTTGAGGGGTTTTCATCTATCGCAACACCTATGACCAGACTGACCCAGAAGGGTGCTCCGATCCAGTGGACGAAAGAGTGTAAGGCGAGCTTTCAAAAGCTCAAGACAGCTTTGACTACAGCCCAATTTTGATATTGCCTACAGGTTCGGGGTCCTATACTGTCTATTGTGATGCCTCGAGGATTGGCCTTGGAGCGATAATGATGCAGGAAGGTAGAGTGATTGCCTACGCGTCCATACAGTTGACGGTACATGAGAAGAATTATCCTGTCCACGATCTTGAGTTAGCTGATATTGTTCACGCCTTGAAGATATGGCGTCATTATCTGTATGGTGTGCCTTGTGAGATTTATACTGATCACCGGAGCTTGCAGCATCTGTTCAAGCAGAAGGATCTAAATTTGCGCCAGATGAGATGGCTTGAGCTGCTGAAGGACTATGATATCACTATTTTGTATCACCCGGGTAAGGCCAATATGGTGGTTGATGCTTTGAGCCGCCGGGCAGAGAGTTTGGGGAGTTTAGCTTATTTACCAGTAGCAGAGAGGCCTATGGAGATGGATGTTCAGGCCTTAGCCAGTCAGTTTGTGAGATTGGATCTTTCTGAGCCCAGTCGGGTTCTAGCTTGCGTGGTCTCTCGGTCTTCCTTGTTTGATCGTATCCGGGAGCGGCAATTTGATGACCCTCATTTGTTTGTACTCAAGGACAAGGTTTTGCATGGTGATGCCAGAGATGTGACTATTGGTGATGACGGGATATTGAGGATGCAGGGTTGGATTTGTGTACCCAATGTTGATGGGCTTCGGGAGTTGATTCTAGAGGAGGCCCATAGTTCGCGGTATTCCATTCATCCGGGTGCCGCAAAGATTTACCAGGATTTGAGGCAGCACTATTGGCGGAGGCGGATGAAGGAAGATATAGTTGAGTTTGTAGCTCGGTGCCTCAATTGTCAGCAGGTGAAGTATGAGCACTAGAGACCGGGTGGGTTGCTTCAACAGATACGGATTCCGGAGTGGAAGTGGGAGCGGATCACCATGGACTTCGTAGTTGGACTCCCACGGACTTTGAGGAAGTTCGATGCCATTTGGGTGATTGTGGATCGGCTGACCAAGTCCGCACACTTCATTCCTGTGTGTACTACATATTCTTCAGAGCGGCTAGTAGAGATTTATATCCGGGAGATTGTTCGTCTGCATGGTATTCCAGTTTCCATCATTTCAGATAGAGGTACTCAGTTCACATCACGATTCTGGAGGGCTGTACAGCATGAGTTGGGTACTCGGGTGGAGTTGAGTACAACATTTCACCCTCAGACGGACGGACAGTCCGAGCGCACTATTCAGATTCTTGAGGATATGCTTCGTGCGTGTGTGATTGAGTTTGGAGGGTCTTGGGATCAGTTCTTGCCATTGGCGGAGTTTGCCTACAACAACAGTTATCAGTCCACCATTTAGATGGCACCGTATGAGGATCTATATGGTAGGCGGTGTAGATCCCCGGTGGGTTGGTTTGAGCCGGGTGAGCCTAGATTATTGGGTACAGATTTGGTTCAGGATGCTTTGGAGAAGGTTAAGGTGATACAGGATAGACTCCGTACAGCCCAGTCCAAATAGAAGAGTTACGCGGACCGGAAGGTTCGTGATGTTTCCTATATGGTTGGAGAACGGGTTCTACTTCGGGTTTCGCCTATGAAGGGCGTTATGAGATTTGGGAAGAAAGGGAAGTTGGGTCCGAGGTTTATTGGCCCTTTTGAGATAGTGAGGCGCGTTGGGGAGGTTGCTTATGAGCTTGCCTTACCTCCCAGCTTGGCAGGGGTTTATCCGGTATTTCATGTTTCGATGCTCCGGAGGTATCACGGTGATCCGTCGCACGTGTTGGATTTCAGTTCAGTCCAGTTGGACAAAGATCTATCTTATGTTAAGGAGCTAGTGGCAATATTGGACATGCAGGTCCGAAAGCTGAGGTCAAAGAACATTGCATCAGTGAAGACTCAGTGGCGTCAGCCGGTTGAGTAGGCGACCTGGGAGACCGAGTAGGATATGCGCAGCCATTACCCTCATCTTTTCACTACTTCAGGTATGTCTCTATGCTCGTTCGAGGACGAACAAATGTTTAAATGTAGGAGGATATGACGACCCAGCAGGTCGTTTTAAGAATTAACGCCTCGATCCCCTATTAACTACATTCCCCGTGTTTGTTTCTGCTATTGTGAGTTGCTGGGAGGCATTATTTGGAGTTTCGAAGAGTTTTGGGACACTTAGTCCCTAAATGAGAGCCTAAGTTTTAGAATTTGGACCGTAGTCTGAACGGTGTGAAGACGACCTCGTAATGGAATTCCGTTGGTTCCATTAGTTTCGTTGGGTGATTTCGGGTTTAGTAGCGCGTTCGAATTGTGTTTTGGAGGTCCATAGCAAATTTAGGCTTGAAATGCGAAAGTTGAATTTTTGAAGTTTCCGGTTCGATAGTGAGATTTTGATCCGAGGGTCGGAATGGAATTTCAGAAGTTGGATTAGCTCCGTAGTGTTGAATGTGACATGTGTGTAAAATTTCAGGTCATTCAGACGAGGTTTGATAGACTTTTTTGATCAAAAGCGTATTTTGAGAGTTTTTGAAATTCTTAGATTTGAATCCGGTGCTAATTGGTTGATTCGATGTTGTTTGAGGTGTTTTGGAGATTTGTATAAGTTTGGACAGTGGTATTAGTGTAACGACCCGGCCGGTCCTTTTAAGAATTTACGCCCCGATCCCCTATTAACTACTTTCCCCGTATCTGTTTCTGCTATTGTGAGTTGTTGGGAGGAATTATTTGGAGTTTCGGAGAGTTTTGGGACACTTAGTCCCTAAATGAGAGCTTAAGTTCTGGAAATTTGATCGTAGTCGGAACAGTGTGAAGATGGCCTCGGAATGGAATTCCGATGGTTCCGTTAGCTCCGTTGGGTGATTTCGGGATTAGGAGCGTGTTCGGATTGTGTTTTGGAGGCCCGTAGCTAATTTAGGCTTGAAATGCCGAAAGTTGAATATTTGAAGTTTCCGGTTCGATAGTGAGATTTTGATCCGAGGGTCGGAATGGTATTCCGAAAGTTGGAGTAGCTCCGTAGTGTTGAATGTGACGTGTGTGCAAAATTTCAGGTCATCGGACGAGGTTTGATAGACTTTTTGATCGAAAGCGTAATTTGAGAGCTTTTGAAGTTCTTAGGCTTGAATCCGATGCTAAATTGGTGTTTTGATGTTGTTTTGAGCGTTCCGAAGGTTGGAAAAAGTTTGAATGATGTTTTAGAATTTGTTGGCATGTTTGGTTGAGGTCCCGGGGGCCTCGAGTGAGTTTTGGTTGGTTAAACGGATCATTTCATATTGGAAAAAGTTGCAGATTTTGCTTCAGGTCTGTTGCAGACGTTTTGTTCTTCGCTATCGCGTATAAGGGGCCGCGATCGCGTAGGCTTATTGAGGGAAGGGGCAGAGTTGTTCTACGCGATCACGTGAGACAGGGCGCGATCGCGTGGGTCTATTTGGTATAACTTCGCGATCGCGTGGGCATTGTTGCGATCGCGTGATACTGAGTGTGTAATGACCCGACCGGTCGTTTTGAGTCCTAGCGCTCCGTTCAGCAGTCGGAGGCCATGAACCGCTTCATTTCAGGTATTATGACTTGTACGCGCAGTCGGAACTAAGTTCCGGGAGGTTCAAAGTTGATTTAGAAAGAGAATTCTCATTTCAGAAGCATAAAGTTGAAAGAACGAACTAGGATTGGATTTTTGAGTAAATGACCTCGGAATCAGGATCTGAAGGTTCCTCAGATTCGTATGATGATTTCGGACTTGGGCGTATGCCCGGTTCGGGTTTTGGATAACCCGGGAGCGTATTGGCGCCTATTGTAGAAGTTAGCATATTAGAAGGAATTTCATAAGTTTGGCTTGAAGTGCATTTCAGTGTTATCGATGTCCGTTTGGGATTCCGAGACTGTGAATAGCTCCGTATGGTGATTCTGGAGTTGGGAGCGCGATCGGAAGTGAATTCGGAGGTCCGTAGGTCAATTCTGAGCCATTTGGCTAAAGATAGAAATTTGAAGGTTTTTGAGAAGTTTGACCGGAGGTTGACTTCTTGATATCGGGATCGGAATCCAATTCCAAAAGTTGGAGTAGGTCCGTAATGTCGAATATGACTTGTGTGCAAAATTTGAGGTCAATCGGACGTGATTTGATAGGTTTAAACATCGAAAGTAGAAGTTGGAAGTTCTAAAGTTCATAAAGCTTGGATTGGGGGTTGATTCATGATTTTAGCGTTGTTTGATGTGATTTGAGGCCTCGAGCAAGTCCGTAATGTGTTTTGGGATTGGTTGGTATGATTGGTTGGGGTCCCGGGGGCCTCGGGTGGATTCCGGGTGGTTAACGGATTGAAAATGAAATTTTTAGACAGCTGAAGGATCTGGTTGCTGGTATTTTCGCTTCTGCGGTGGGTTGACCGCAGAAGCGGTCCAGCAGAAGCAGAAAGGGAGCCGCAGAAGCAGGTTTTGGTCAATGGCTTCAGGACCGCAGATGCGGTCAAGGTTCCGCAGAAGCGGGACCGCATCTGCGGAGAGGGGTTTGCAGAAGCGGAAGCTGGGGAGGCCTGGGAGGACCGCAGAAGCGGCCTGGTGACCGCACCTGCGGAACCGCAGAAGCGGCCAAAGGACCGCAGGTGCGAAAATTGCTGGAGACAGAGGGGTTGTTTTAAAGTCGGATTTGGGTCATTTCTCCTTCATTTTTCAAGGCTTGGGCGATTTTGGGGAGCTTCAAAAAGGGGATTTTCGTCATCTATGTTAAGGTAAGTTATCCACACCTATTTTTGAGTTGAATACATCAATTATGTATGGATTTAGGCTTGGGAAATTGTAGAAAATGGAGGTTTTTGGTGGAAACCTAGAAAATTATATTCTTGGAATTTAGCCACGAATTTGAGCATGAAATTAGGAGTAAATTATATATTTGAGCTAGTAAAGCCATGGGTAAACTTTATCTTCGAAAAAATTTTGGATTCCGGGCACGTGGGCCCGAGGGCGTTTTGGTCAACTTTTCAATCGGAGTTAGGAATTGCTATAAATTAGTTTGCTATGAATATTTGAACATATATTAATGGATTTGCGTAACCGTTGGCTAGTCTTGGAGCGCGGTGCAACAATTGGAGCCTTCGGAAGGGCGTGGAATGCCGGTTATGAGCCTTCGGAGCGAGGTGAGTCTCCTTTCTAACCATGTAAGAGGGAATTGTCCCCATAGGTGAAATAATTGATTATGTGCTCCTATTTGCGGGGGATACGTACGCACGAGGTGACGAGAGTCCGTGCGTAGCTACTATTATGCTATTGTCCGTGTAGTTAGGGCCTAAAGGCATGTTATACTTGGATTATTTATGAACCCATTGATAGCTTAAATTGCTTGAATCACCTTGGATTGGTAAATGAATTTAAAAGGAGATTAAACATCATTTTTCCGAAATTGTTAAAAAGAGAAATTGTTTTATTCAGGTAAATATACCGATAAGTTCTTAATTGACTGATTGAGCATGTATCTCTATGTGTACCTGCGTCGCATGCATGATTCGCGAGCAGGGTATGTGTTTATTTATGGAATGGGCCGGACGCTCGGCAGATTAAATAGATGCATCTATGGTTCGTGCCGTTCGACCCTCGGCAGTGCACAGTTTACATTTCTGCTGGAGCGGGCCGTCGACCTCGGCATGATTTGCGCATGATATGTATATTGTTTCCCGAGAATTTTAAATGTTGATATTGCTTTTCATAGCTTGATATAAATTGATAAGATAATAAAGAGTAAACCTTGAAAATCCTTGATTATTTGTTGAAGGTGTTTACCTGTTTTCTGGCTTCGTAAATTAGGACTGCTATATAAATCCATGATTTCCTCACATTTTTAGTATATTGTCAAATGACCTCTAGTAAGTGTCGAAGTTGACCATCTCGTCTCTACTTCTTCGAGATTAGACGGGATACTCATTGAGTACACGTGGTTTACGTACTCATACTATACTTCTGTGCATTTTTATTGCACGGGTATATTTATCTCTAGCAGCCCACTGGGCGTAGCAACACGGATGATTCGGGGACTAGGTGGGTTGCATTATTCAAGGCGGCCCGCAGCTAGTAAAGTCCCTTCCAGTAAATTGTATTTTCCTTTCGTCCACTGTATTCCGGATGGATGTTGTATTGTATTTTATTTCCTTATCAGTAGATGCTCATGCACTTGTGACACCGGGTTCTGGGATGGTTTTTTAATATTTTTGTATTGATTGTTAGTACTTAATTTGAATTGAAGCAGTTATCTTTTTACTTATAAAATTTAAAGGAGAATCTTGGTTTCCAAAATTGTTAAAATTGGAGTTTAATTAAGTAGTTGGTTGGCTTGCCTGACAGCGGTGTCCGGCGCCATCACGACCCTTAATGGATTTTGGGTCGTGACAACATGGTATCAGAGCACTAGGTTCCCAGGGTCTCACGAGTCATGAGCAAGTCTAGTAGAGTCTCGCGGATCGGTACAGAGACGTTTGTACTTATCCTCGGGAGGCTGCAGGACTGTTAGGAGTACTTCCCTTCTTGATTCCTTATCGTGCGATTCGATTTCATGTGAGGCTTATGCCTTTGTTTCTTTCCACTCAATCCTATACGACGCGAAGCGATTGATGTAAATCAAAAATTGAAGAACCGAAATGGTACTACAGATGTGATACGGGATGTTTCTCCCGGTATGGCTGATTAGGATATTTTATTGTTTCCAGCCCAGTAGCGGTAATTTCGAGGGCTTTGAGGCTAGGCACAAGTTGCCGCGATGCTTATAAATGACTATTCTGCAGTAGTAATGTGATGGTAGGGTGTTGCCCACGTGTCAGGGCAGTGAATGATTTCAAGGGAGGTTTACTCAGTGCATAATCAAGAGGTTTGGTATTTCATTCCCGGCAGGGGGAAAGGCAATCGAACCAAGGAGGGTCAGATGTGGACTGGTGGACGTAATGAGACTTGGCAATTGCAAACATGGTGGATTTTTCTTCTATATCGGGGAGTTGTTGTCCTAATTGGGCGTATTAAGCTTGTCGGTGTTATGATTTTCTACAATTCGCCTTTGAGGCAAGGTTTTGTGAAATAGTATCGGAGGTGCAACTATCAGAAATCGCAGGATGTGGTGGTTCAGAGTTGAATCAGTATTTCTAATGTTGACGGTTCGAGAAAGATGACCTTCGGAAAGGTTTGGAGTTAGTAGCAAATTGAGGGTTCAAGTTCGATGAAGATAAATTTTTATTAAGGCAACAACTGAGCAGCAAAAGATGAGAAAGGCCCGTGAGAAGTGTCAGGCGGAGTTTTAAATTGCTAAAGGGCCAGGTATATGAAGTAAAGGCCGAGTAGTCGATTAAGGGGATGAGTTCCGCCAAAGTGGGAGAGTGGCGGAGTTGCATATGGGTTTTGCAGTGGGATGACCACGTACCTTAAGAGAGTTTGGAGTGATTTGATAATATTAGTGATCGGTGATTGGGGTCTATGGATCCAATTTGAAGTAGGGGTTCTTGCACGGCCGGAGGTTTAATATAACGGAAAGGAGTCGCTTAAAGGAAGAAGGATGCAGCATGGCTTTGAAATTGGGAGGATGTTGTCGCATATTTCAACGATGTCCACAAGGGGTAAATGGACCTGTGCAACTGGAGTGTGAGCTCAGACTCAAGAAGGGTCATTGATGTCGTAGTAATTGTACCCTGTGCAGCAGTGTTGGAAGATGCCGGGGAGAGCCTTCTATAGGTGGGTTAGCCAAGTGAGCAGATTAGCAGTCGCGTGGTTGGCGAGGCTTCTACGAAGAATCTTATCGGGTAGGTAGCGAAAGAATTGATTGTGCGAATGTGGTGGATGATTTAGAGTATAAGAAGGGGGTTTTGCAGAGAGATCTCGAGAATTTTGGCGGTTGGTTGGGAAAGGTTATGTCAATAAGAGATAAAAAGGATGAGGAGTTCCGGATTTGTGAAATAATGGCTTCAAGCTAAGTGGGAGAGTCCCACCGCCTATGATTGAGTTGCATGGTTAACTACTTGCTAAGTTTCTGGTTATTATCATATTGAGGGGTTACCTCAACTACGAGAAAGGCCATAAGTAGTAATTCGAGCTAGTGAATTGTTGAAATGCATGTTATGGTTGGCCTTATTGGCTCATGTTCAGACTTGGGGAAGGATTCAGGATTTATGCCTTGTATAAATGCAGGTTTCAAAGGAAGTGATTCCGTCGGGTGCCTCGTCGAGAGGGTATTCATGTGTTATAAGATTTATGGAGTTGATTATATTCGGGACAAGTCAGAGCGGGTGGCTCTCAGTAACGGTCCTAATGGATTCAAAAGGAGGTAAAATATGATACCTAATGGTTTCGAGCCTATAGGTGAAGTTGAGAGTCAAGCTTTTGCAGCAGCTTACGAGTGGAGACTCAGGACGTTCTGTGATGTTTTGGCTTGCGGTATGGCATTTGAGAGATATGAGATGGTTCGTGGGATTTGAGACAGCATGGTCTCGTGATTCGAGGTCGCTCAGGATGAGTGCAGAGGGAGTATGTTATGTGTTGGAAGAAATCAGTAATATCTTTAAGGCAATCAAGGATAAATTGGAAGAAGGTAGTTGATTAGCCGTAGTTAAATTTGGCATATGGGTGTTGGCAGTCAGTTTCTGCGGCGTGATCGAGTTATGTAAGTGATTTGTGATGGTACGTATCAGGCTTGTCAGCTGCCGCAATTGATGTTATTCAGAAGCCTTCTATTGTTATGGCTTGTTGTGTGGGAGCAGATTCCGGAAGGGGCTATGGAAGCTTAGACCACTACTTGGATGGTTGCATATTCTACGATTATGAGTATTCGCCCGTGCGTTTCTATGTTTCTCCTGAAGTCAGTTAAGTGAGAAGTTCTTATATGATGAAGTGTTAAATACTAATGTTCAGGTCGTTTTCTATCGTATGTGGCACATTGGGTGCAGTGAGTAGCATGGGAATCTGAAATGAGAATCAAAGTTGCAGTTCGGTGTGGACAGAGATGTCACAAGCTCGGATGAGCAGGAAAGGAACTTCGGTGTTTAAGGTAAGTTGGCATTGTCTTCAGCGTCACCTGAGATTGGTGTTTTGTAAAAAGGGCTTGTATTATGGTTAATGATTCTTGATCGCTTCTCAGCGTTAGTGCGGTCGGTGGGTAAGAGGTAAGACCCAGTCAATTGTTATGGTAGATTGTGGGGGAGTGTCCCACAAGAAGGTTTCATAAATGTGGCACGTAGTCACTGGACTGACTTAAGATCTAGACCAAGTATGAGGATTGTGGTAATATCGCTAATTTGGGAATTTGTGCCTGGAGGGCACTCTGTTTATTGGGTTATGGACTGTGGAGGTTCGCTCCGGTTATGATGGTTGTCCTTGTGTGTTACGAGAAGAGGAAAAAAAATTAGTATGGGCCTTTGAAGGGTTATTGGCTTAGTTTGATATGATCAGGATCGACTTGAGGTAGGTGGATGGGTGTAAATGTGAATTTGGGCCCTATGTCAGGCCAGTTGTGTTCATTTCAGTAATGCGCTCCTTATGTGGGAGTAGTCAAGGTGTTATTTCATTGGCAAATATATTTCGTGAAGTGATGCGTTGCGCCGTGCGAGTTGTGAGATGGCTCGAGAAATTTCTTATGTGTTGAGGATCCGTGTAGAAATGATGTGTTATGAGCAAGATGGCTCTGGAGATTCAGTTTGTATATCGCACCTCAGTTGTGCTTGAGTTTTATAGCTTATAGCGCTATATGTTCACCCAGGGATGTTATTATGCACTTAGTGTGTTCATGGCTGACATTTAGTATTTTGTTGTAATGAGCAATCTAGCTCGATGTGCATCTCCCTATGTGAGATCTATGTATGGACCGGGTGGCACGCCGCCATGGGTATGTTATTTGGATCGGGTTGCGCGCCGCAACAGTGCGATGTTGAGTATAGTCTTCTATATGCTATTTTTGTATGTCTTGCTTCCTATTTTCTAAGGAAAGTTCCTATTAGTGCGGGAGTTAGGTAATTCCTTCCAGAGTTTGTTTTCCTTTTGTATCACGTTTGAATTGGGGGCCTATTGGCACATTGTGTCATCACATGAGATTTCGATTATGTCTGGGGTGGCTTATTGCCTGAGCAGTTCGTACTGGGTGAGATGAGACCATTGGATTCAGAATCAGTGCAATCTGACTATATAGAGTATATTAAGGAGCAAAGATCGCTATTGGGTTCAGAATATGGTAATGTTACCTGTCGGAAGTATAGACTCAATGATTAGTTGACTCGGCAGTTTATAATGAATTTCTTCAAATCTCTTCCGTTGTGGCGGTATTGTAAGAGTTGGAGTAAGACCTGTGTATGTTATGGGGTGCAATGGGAGCACCAAATTCGTGGAATTTCAATTAAGATGAACGGAACATGTTATCGTGATCCGGTGAGTAAAATGATGAGAAGTGTGAATTCAGCAAAGTTATGCAATCATGTTTGGGTACAGCGTGTGGTGGTTGATACAGTGTTTGTATGTTGGAAACAGGTCGGGCATAGAATTCCGGATGTTGGAATTGGGCTTTAAGGCGTATCTGCTTGAATAAAAGAGAATATCTTCATAATTGATCGAGCTAATGTGCTCAACTGAGTTATGGTGGCATGGGAAGGAACATGAGGTGCTAAACAGTGATTTCAGACTACTCCAGCATAGTTCTCAGCACGTTCGAGGACGAACGTTTGTTTAAGTGGGAGAGAATGTAACGACCCGACCGGTCGTTTTGAGTTCCAGCGCTCCGTTCAGCAGTCGGAGGCCATGAACCGCTTTATTTCAGGTATTATGACTTGTAAGCGCGGTCGGAACTAAGTTCCGGGAGGTTCAGAGTTGATTTAGAAAGAGAATTCTCATTTCAGAAGCTTAAAGTTGAAAGAACGAACTAGGATTGGATTTTTGAGTAAACGACCTCGGAATCAGGATCTGAAGGTTCCATCAGATTCGTATGATGATTTCGGACTTGGGCGTATGCCCGGTTCGGGTTTTGGATAACCCGGGAGCGTTTTGGCGCCTATTGTAGAAGTTAGCATTTTAGAAGGAATTTCATAAGTTTGGCTTGAAGTGCATTTCAGTGTTATCGATGTCCGTTTGGGATTCCGAGACTGTGAATAGCTCCGTATGGTGATTCTGGAGTTGGGAGCGCGATCGGAAGTGAATTCGGAGGTCCGTAAGTCATTTTGGAGCCATTTGGCGAAAGATAGAAATTTGAAGTTCATAAAGCTTGGATTGGGGGTTGATTCATGATTTTAGCGTTGTTTGATGTGATTTGAGGCCTCGATCAAGTCCGTAATGTGTTTTGGGATTGGTTGGTATGATTGGTTGGGGTCCCGGGGGCCTCGGGTGGATTCCGGGTGGTTAACGGATTGAAAATGAAACTTTTGGACAGCTGAAGGATCTGGTTGCTGGTATTTTCGCTTCTGCGGTGGGTTGACCGCAGAAGCGGTCCCACAGAAGCGGAAAGGGAGCCGCAGAAGCAGGTTTTGGTCAATGGCTTGAGGACCGCAGATGCGGTCAAGGTTCGCAGAAGCGGGACCGCATCTGCGGAGAGGGGGTCGCAGAAGCGGAAGCTGGGGAGGCCTGGGAGGACCGCATAAGCGGCCTGGTGACCGCACCTGCGGAACTGCAGAAGCGGTCAAAGGACCGCAGGTGCGAAAATTGCTGGAAACAGAGGGGTTGTTTTAATGTCGGATTTGGGTCATTTCTCCTTCATTTTTCAAGGCTTGGGCGATTTTGGGGAGCTTCAAAGAGGGGATTTTCGTCATCTATGTTAAGGCAAGTTATCCCTACCTATTTTTGAGTTGAATACATCAATTATGTATGGATTTAGGCTTGGGAAATTGTAGAAAATGGAGGTTTTTGGTGGAAACCTAGAAAATTATATTCTTGGAATTTAGCCACGAATTTGAGCATGAAATTAGGAGTAAATTATATATTTGAGCTAGTAAAGCCATGGGTAAACTTTATCTTCGAAAAATTTTTGGATTCCGGGCACGTGGGCCCGAGGGCGTTTTGGTCAACTTTTCAATCGGAGTTAGGAATTGCTATAAATTAGTTTGCTATGAATATTTGTACATATATTAATGGATTTGCGTAACCGTTGGCTAGTCTTGGAGCGCGGTGCAACAATTGGAGCCTTCGGAAGGGCGTGGAATGCCGGTTATGAGCCTTCGGAGCGAGGTGAGTCTCCTTTCTAACCATGTAAGAGGGAATTGTCCCCATAGGTGAAATAATTGATTATGTGCTCCTATTTGCGGGGGCTACGTACGCACGAGGTGACGAGAGTCCGTGCGTAGCTACTATTATGCTATTGTCTGCGTAGTTAGGGCCTAAAGGCATGTTATACTTGGATTATTTATGAACCCATTGATAGCTTAAATTGCTTGAATCACCTTGGATTAGTAAATGAATTTAAAAGGAGATTAAACATCATTTTTCCTGAATTGTTAAAAAGAGAAATTATTTTATTCATGTAAATATTCCGATAAGTTCTTAATTGACTGATTGAGCATGTATCTCTATGTGTACCTGCGTCGCATGCATGATTCGTGAGCAGGGTATGTGTTTATTTATGGAATGGGCCGAACGCTCGGCAGATTAAATAGATGCATCTATGGTTCGTGCCGTTCGACCCTCGGCAGTGCACAGTTTACATTTCTGCTGGAGCGGGCCGTCGACCTCGGCATGATTTGCGCATGATATGTATATTGTTTCCCGAGAATTTTAAATGTTGATATTGCTTTTCATGGCTTGATATAAATTGATAAGATAATAAAGAGTAAACCTTGAAAATCCTTGATTATTTGTTGAAGGTGTTTACCTGTTTTCTGGCTTCGTAAATTAGGACTTCTATATAAATCCATAATTTCCTCACATTTTTAGTATATTGTCAAATGACCTCTAGTAAGTGTCGAAGTTGACCATCTCGTCTCTACACTTCTGTGCATTTTTGTTGCACGGGTATATTTATCTCTAGCAGCCCACTGGGCATAGCAACACGGATGATTCGGGGACTAGGTGAGTTGCATTATTCGAGGCGGCCCGCAGCTAGTAAAGTCCCTTCCAGTAAATTGTATTTTCCTTTCGTCCACTGTATTTCGGACGGATGTTGTATTGTATTTTATTTCCTTATCAGTAGATGCTCATGCACTTGTGACACTGGGTTCTGGGATGGTTTTTAAATATTTTTGTATTGATTTCTAGTATTTAACTTGAATTGAAGCAGTTATCTTTTTACTTATGAAATTTAAAGGAGAATCTTGGTTTCCAAAATTGTTAAAATTGGAGTTTAATTAAGTAGTTGGTTGGCTTGCCTGACAGCGGTGTCCGGCGCCATCACGACCCTTAGTGGATTTTGGGTCGTGACAGAGTGTTATAGCTTCGCGATCGCGTGGAGCATGTCGCGATCGTGTAAGGTAAGTTGAGGGCAGTCCATTTTTGTGCCTCGCGATCGCGATGAAGGAAATACCTGGGCAGTATTAAACATTTCAAAAACGAGGATTTGGCCATTTTTATCAAAACTTAAGCTTGGGAGCTCGGATTTGAGCGAGGTTTTGAGGGATTTTCAGAGATATCAATTGGGTAACGATTCTTAACTTCTTTTTGCTTGTAACCCATTAATCTAAACATGAATTCATCATTTAATTTCGGAATTTGGATGAAAATTGGGGGAAGGTTCTTAGACCTAAATTTCGTGTTTTGATTTGGAAATTGACATTTGATTTGGATAATGTTGGTATGGTTAGACTCGTGAGAGTATGAAGATTCTGAAAATGTAAATTTTACCCGATTCCGAGACGTGGTCCCGGAGGGCATTTTGGTCATTTTACCTAATTTCGCGTATTAGCTTAGAATTTATTTATGGAATCAGTTACTTAAAGTTATATTTACATTATGCAATTGAATTGAATAGATTTGGGCCATTTGGAGTCGAGTACTCGTGGCAAGAACGTGGTTTCGGGTTGATTTTGAGCCGGTTCGAGGTAAGTGGCTTGCCTAACCTTGTGTGGGGGACATTCCCCTTAGGATTGGTATTATGATAATTGAAATTCCTTGTACGTGAGGTGATGAATGCGTACTTGTGCTAATTGTTGAAAATCATGTTTTCACTAAAATAACTTAAATTGTATTTTTCCTTGCCTACTTATACTACTTGGAATTTAAGCCTGTTGTTAGCTTCAAGAAGCATGTCTAATTGACTTAATTGCTTTATTTGCTTTAACTGCCTTATTTGTATTACGTGAAGCGTGCTAGGTTAGAATTGCATGTGTTACTTTGGTATGAAGTTGAGTTTAATTAAGTATTCCTTGTGTTATTGCTGTGTGTTTTACTTTGGGACTACGAAACAGCATCCCGGGAGATCCCCTGTATGTATTTTGATCTGAGCTGAAGTGCGGGATACCGAGAGATCCTCGGCACGTATATTGAGGATACCAAAAGATCCTCGGGATACCATGAGATCCCTAGCATATATTGAGGATACCAAGAGATCCTCGGGATACTAAGTGATCCCTGGCATATATTGAGGATACTAAGAAATCCTCGGGATACTGAGAGATCCCCGGTTATTATCTTTGTGAAGAGTGGTATTCCTTGTTATTGTTTTTGTCTCTGTTTCAGTTGTTGTTATCCTTATTATCCTGTATTAATTCTTACTGTTAGCTTTCAACTGTACTGCTTTATCTTATATTGTTATACCTTATATTTCATTTAATATCATTAGGGCCCTGACCTTCCTCGTCACTACCCGACCGAGGTTAGGTTTGGCACTTACTGAGTACCGCTGTGGTGTACTCATGCCCTTTCTGCGCATGTTTTTCATGTGCAAATCCGGGTACCTCCATTCAGACTTATCATGCTTGAGGCGAGGTGCTTGTAGAGACTCCAAGGTATATTTGCCGCGTCCGCAGACCGAAGAGTCCCTTTCTACTCTCCTTTTAAGTATTAGCCCTTCTGTATTTCTTTTCTTTGTTAGATATTCTGGAGTTAGATACTTGTAGACATTCAAAAGCTTGTGTTTCATGAGATTTCGGGTTTTGGGAAAAGTTGTTAGTTTCGAGGATTGATATTGTATATGCCGAGCGGCATCTTAAACACTGTTTTATTTTACTATTTTGTTTTTTAATTACTTCTTCCGCAATTTTGTTTATTTACTGCATTGTTAGGCTTACCTAGTCGTAGAGGCTAGGTGCCGTCACGATGGTTCACGGAGGGCGAACCGGGGTCGTGACAATTAGACTTGTTTGTGCATTTGGTTGAGGTCCGGGGGGACCTCAAGATGATTTTGGATAGTTGACGGAAGGATTTAAAATTTAGAGTTGCAGCTGAAGTTAGGACTGCTGTCATAACCGCATCTGCGGTTGAGAGGCTGCAGGTGCGACCCCCGCAGATACAGAGTCAAGCCGCAGAAGCGGCCAAGAAGAAGTAGAGCAGGGACCGCAGAAGCGGATGGGTTACCGCACCTACGGGACCGCAGATGCGGCATATGGGTCGCAGGTGCGGAGATGGAGTTATAACTGAGAACCGCAAAAACGGTTGCTCAACCGCAGAAGCGGTAGCGCAAAAGCGGTATTTTTTACCGCAGATGCGGGTTTACTATGCAAAAAATAGGAATTTTGAGGGTTTAGTTTCAGAAGTTGGAAAATTGATTTGGAGCTCGGGAGAGGGCGATTTTGGGAGGAATTTGAAGAGGAAATCAGTGGGTAATGATTCCTAATCCATTTCTAGTTGTATTCTTATAATCTAATCTTAGTTTTGTCATTTAATTTTGGATTGGAGATGAAAATTTGGGAAAAATTGGAAGAAAGTTCTTAGACCTAGATTTTGGGAATTTGACATTGGATTTGGATTTACCCGATTCCGAGACGTGGGCCCGATGGGCGTTTTGGTCATTTTACCTAATTTCACGTGTTAGCTTAGAATTTATTTGTAGAATCAGATGCTTGAAGTGTTATATATATATTATGCAATTGAATTGAATAGATTTGGACCATTTGGAGTCGAGTACTCGTGGCAAGAGCGTGGTTTCGGGTTGATTTTGAACCGGTTCGAGGTAAGTGGCTTGTCTAACCTTGTGTGGGGGAACTCCCCTTAGGATTGGAATTGTTGTTATATGAGATTCCATGTACGTGAGGTGACGAGTGCGTACATGTGCTCATTGCTGGAAATCCGATTTTTCGTTAAGTAACTATAATTGTGTATTCTTCCTTGTTCACACTACTTGAAGTCATATCTAATGTTAGTTAGGAAAGCATGTCTAAACGATTCGATTGCCTTACTCGTTCAAACTGCTATACCTGAATTCTAGGCAGCATGCTAGGCTAGAATTACCTATTTGCCTTGATATGAAATTGACATTGCTTAATATTCTTCGTGTTGCTGTTGTGCATTTACATTTGGGACTGCGGATGTGGAATTCCGGTAGATCCCCCTTGTCTGTTTATTTGGGACTACGGATGTGGGATTCCGATAGATCCCCCTGCACAGTTACATAGAACTACGGGACTGCACCCGGTAGACTCTCCCAGTACTAGGTGTTTATATTAGGGACTACGGATCGGGATTTTTGGTAGATCCCCGCGCACTATGAGTTGGACTACGGGACGGTATCCCGGGAGATCCATTGGATATGTATGTATATACGGTATCCTGGGAGATCCCCGGTTGTTATCTCTGAGTTAAGCTGTATTCCTTTCTGTGAATTTCTTTGTTCTATTATAGCTGTTGTTGTTCTTTCTAACCTGTGTTACTGCTTATTGTTGCACTTGATTATATTGTGTTCCCCTATACTGTTATACCTTATATTTTATTTAATCTCAGTAGGGCCCTGACTTTCCTCGTCACTACCCGACCGAGGTTAGGCTTGTCACTTACTGAGTACTGCTATGGTGTACTCATGCCCTTTCTGCGCATGTTTTTCATGTGTAGATCCAGGTACTTCCACTCAGTCTTATCACGCTTGAGGCGAGGCGCTCGTAGAGACTCTGAGGTATATCTTCCGCGTTCGCAGACCGGAGAGTCCCTTTCTATTCTCTCTTTAAGTATTAGCCCTTTTGTATAAGATTTGATATTTGAAGATTTGGAAATTTATAAGCTTGATTTTTGGTTTGATTCGTTATTCCGGTGTTATTTTATGTGATTTGAAACCTCGAGCGAGTCCGTGTTAGGTTATATGACTTGTTTGTGTGTTTGGACGGGGTCTTGGGTGCCTCGGGTGTGTTCCGGGTGGGCTTCGGGCCAAATTCTTCTATTTTTGGATTGCTGATATTTGGTGTCTGATGTTCTCTATCGCGATCGCGTAGTGTCCTGTTAACCTTCCGTATTTTCCTTCATCGCGTTCGCGTCTCTGAGTATGCGATCGCATAAGCTCAGTCAACTATTATCCGCGTTCGCATCCCCTGCTTCGCGATCGCGAAGTGTGGCCTTGGGCAGCAGATAGTTTCTTCTACGCAATCGCATAAGACTTTCCGCGATCGCGTAGCACGTTTTGGTCAGTAGACATTTTCCTTATACGCGATCGCGTCTCTTCTCCCGCGATCGCGATGCACAAAAACCTGGGCAGACAGAAATATATCCCAAAGTCGAGGGTTTTACCATTTTCACCATATTTTGACTTCTAGAGCTCAGTTCTTGGCGATTTTTGGTGGGATTTTCATGTAATTCGATTTGGTAAGTGTTCTTCAACTATAATTAAATATATTCCATGAATTTGTCCTTATTTTTATCATTTAAATTATGTTTTGGGTTGGTGAAGGAGATGGTTCTTGAAGAAAAATTCTAAAATAAAAAATCATGATTTGAGGGACCAAATGGTGTCGGAATCGGATAAATTTTGTATGGTTGAACTCATTTTGGAATGGGTGATTGAATTTTGTAAAAATTGACGGGTTCCGAGGTGCGGGCCCGGGGGTCGACTTTTGGGTCGATTTTTATATTTTTGTAAAGATTGACTTTATGATCTGGAATAGTCTCTTATGTGTTTTATTTGTGCTTTGAAGTTAGTTTGGTTAGATTTGAGCCGTCCGGAGGTCTTTTCACCCGAGAAGTGCATTTTAGAGTATCGGTTTGTCGTCTTTGAGGTAAGTATCTTGCCTAACCTTGTGTGGGGGACTTCCCCTTAGGAATTGAGTCTTCTATGCTAATTGTAGTCCGTGCATATGAGCTGACGAGTGTGTGCTCGGACTTATTTGTGGAAAGTATGCTCTAGGGTTCTTAGGTTCTTATGTTTAAATGTGGAGAGTATTTCGTTATGATTGAGTTTGATAAATGCTTAAATTGTCTCCATATGCTCCATATGATATTGTTAGCTTTCCTTGAATTCCTACGTGTTGCATTGACACTTAATTGCCTTAATTGAAGTGATTGCCCTCCTTGTTGTTTGGATACTTCTTGATTGTGAGTTTCTCTATTACTTCGTGCAAATAGGTTACATGTCCAATTGTTGTGGTTGCCGGTGTAGTTATCGCGTGCTTATTATGTCTTGTTGTGTGGTTGAGGTTTTATTGTGAAGTTAATTGTTGGTACAAGTTTGGTTATAGCTGATGCCCTTGCCGGGACATATTTAATTCTCATTGTTGGTTCCCTTGCCGGGACGTGTTTATTCTTGTTGGTTGACTCCTTTGCCGGGATATTGTTGTTTCCTTATTATTCCCTTGCCGGGATTATTTCGTGATTGGTGTTGATTTATTATATTGGATCGGGTTGCACGCCGCAACAATATTATATGATTTGGATCGGGTTGCACGCCGCAATAATAATATATGAATTGGATCGGGTTGCACGCCGCAACAATATTATATGAATTGGATCGGGTTGCACGCCGCAACAATGATATATTGGATCGGGTTGCACGCCGTAACAATATTATATGATTTGGATCGGGTTGCACTCCGCAACAATAATATATGAATTGGATCGGGTTGCACGCCGCAACAATAATATATGAATTGGATCGGGTTGCACGCCGCAACAAGAAAGAATAAAAGTGAACATTGATTCTTATGGTGAGGACGAGAGTAAAAGCACGAAGGGTGGTGCCGTGCATTTCTTGCTGCTGTGTTTATTTGTTGATTACCAATTCAAGTGTTTAAACGGTTTAAATTCCCTTACTGCTGTGATCCCTCGTGTTAGAACCTACAATGTTTTCCACACCTCATCGTATTTATGTACATATATATATATACATTCCAATACTTTAAACTTTAATAGTGGTTACAGTCGCATTTTATTTAAAGAGGAATTTCTACTAAGTTTTAAAATATTAAATTTCATGCAAAAAGGGAATAGTTCATTCAATGTTGTATTTTTTTTTTGTAAAATTAAAAGAGGTATTTTCTTTACTCAAATGATTTCAACAGAAACAAATTTAATCTTTTCTCGTTGGCTTTCCCAATTAGTTTAGAAATTGAAATCTTACTTATATTTGGCAAATGAGACTCCTTGGGCATATTAAGTGCATTGTACGGACATTATATATTGTATAGCATGTGTATTCTGTTGTAGCAAGTGACATGGAAAGAGATGGGGGCACAAGGTGCCATGTATACGGAAGATTCTAAAGTTAAGATTATGATATGAGAAACCGAAGATTGAGATGGTCGGTATGGTGCACTAGACTTGATATGATTGATTGTGTGGACATTTCCTTCTTTAATTAAATACATTCTTACTTGTCTCTGCTCCTGTCATGTTAGTGTTGATTTACTCGTTACCTGATTTACTTGGCACCTGATTTACTTGGTACCTGATTTACTTGATAATCGTTCATTACTATTCGCGTTCTCCTTTATTCTTCTTACTATTTGTGTTTTGATTTCTTTCCGCTGATGATATTACCTCGTTATCTTTAACACAATGCTTTATTATCATACTCTGTTCATTTCATTTGACCAGTAGGTGTCTTAACTGTTCCTCGTCACTACCCCACCGAGGTTAGTCTTGATACTTACTGGGCACCGCCGTGGTGTGCTCATACTACACTTCTGCACATTTTTTTTGTGCAGACCCAGGTATTGTTCGCTAGTAGCTGTGCGAGTTCTTGCCGAGGAGACTCAAGGTAGTCCTGCTGTTGCGTTCGCAGGCTTTGGAGTCCCCTTCTTATTTTATATTCACATTGTATTACTTATTTCCATACGGTCTGTTTAGGATGTGGTATCACGAGACTTTGTAGAGCTTATGACTTGTACTACCGGGTTTTGGGAAGTTGTTCAATGTATAAGGGATTCATCTCAGAAGAATTCTAACTGTTATTAATTACTGTTGTTATTCCACATTTTAGTAGTCTTACCTAGTCCTTAAGACTAGGTGCCATCACGAAACCCAATGGAGGGAAAATTGGGTCGTGATAAGTTGGTATCAGAGCTCTAGGTTCATGGGTACTACGAGTCATAAGCAGGTTTAGTAGAGTCTTGCAGATCGGTACGGAGACGTATGTACTTATCTTCGAGAGGCTACAGAACTGTTAGGAAATTCCACTTCTTTCATTCCTTATCGTGCGATATTGATTCAACTCAAAGTATATAACTTATGTTCCTTTGCATCCACTCGTGTATAATATTACGCTCTCTGCGTTCGCCATGCGCCAGTGGTTCATGATGCTACCGACAGGCTACGAAAGAGTCAAGGATGCTCAGGCATTGTCTCAACATGTTGTTCAGACTGAAGACCTAGAGGTATTGAGAGCCTATTCAGTCGATCGTATGGAGGCGTAGTGGTTTCCGACATCTGGTTGATGAGTGCGTGCTGGGAAGGTTTAATTGGTTGACTAGTCGTCGTAATTTTTGGCAAGGTCGCGAGATGGGAGTTGATTGGGAGTAGTTAGTGGTATTGGGGTACCTTGTGGATTGTGTTGTGCGAGCTGTGAAAAGTAGTTTTGTGGATTATCAGACGTTGTTTCCCATGTCTTTGCGCCAAGTGAAGGAGTCCAATAGCGACATTCAGATTGCAGAGTCAGACTTATATCAGTTCGGGCTGGAGGCATGTATATATGTAATATTTGTGGATTCCCGGATTTTGCATTTGGCCAAGGATCGATAATTTGCATGAGATGATATTGGGGCTTGCAATATTTCTACGTCAATAATGGATCTACATTTCGGCATCAAAGGAAGTCGGAGGAACAACTTCAGATTCATAGAAATTCTACTCAGCGTAGGTGCCGTGGTTGCGGCAGGACGGGGTGCTTCAGAGGAAATGCAGTGGTTTATGGGCTTCTGGCTACGTGGTTCGTGTTGGGATTATCTGTATTTGGGACTTTGATTGGGGTTATTGCATATCGACTATCCGAAGAAATGAGTCAGTTCAGTAGTGTTGGGTCAACATAGCAATGGCAGTAAATGGTCCTTTTGAATAGGAATTCCCTACTAGCATTTGTGGCAGCACTCTTGTATTGGACGGTTTGTGTGACTCGGTCGAGTTGGGTGGTGTAGTCCCGATGGCTTAGTTGCGTGCGGGCGGATCTGGGAGGATTCTCGATGGTTGACTACGGCTTGAGTTGGGTGCCTTCTATGGGCATAAAGAATATGTGGTACATTGCGGTTTTCTCCTAAATCAGTATCTGAAATTAATAGATTGTTGGCATCACTGGCTATCATATGTGAGGATTGTGTATTTTGGAAAGGACCTTGAGTTTTGGTTGGCGGGTGCGTGGCTAGTAGCATGGTGGTTACCAGGTTCTAAGGCTTTCGAGATTCATGTTTTGTTGCGCGGCCGGAATCTTATATGGGCGCTTAGACAGGATGATGGAAGGTGAGTGATGTATCAGCCATTTGATTTGCATAGTTGAGTCCGGGTATGGAATTTTTAGTATTCCTGAGGTTTTGGGACTAGGTGTCCCCGTATGTGGGCTATTTCTTGTTAGTGGATTGTGAAGAAATATTGAGAATGGGATAATTAATGGCATGTATTATCGATAGGTTACTGTTGATCTTCCGAAGGATATTCATCTAATTAGGAAGGATCGGGATTCAGTTGTGAGCTATGTGGAGGACCAGTGAGAATATGTGTTTTGTATCAGGTTCAGTTTGTGTGCTCCTATGAGGTTGTCATTTTGATCATGTTACCAGGCAGGATGGATATTATATGTGCCCTAGCCTAAGTTATGTGCTGCTCTCTTATGTTGTGATGAGCTGTGAGACGGTATGATTATTCTCCACGCATGTTGCAATTCTGTTCAGGCCTTATGGCGATGCGGGCAAGATAGCCCTCATGATATTGATTTGCTTATTGCACCTTAGTCGTGCTTGCTTCTTTCATGTTTTAGCACTTTTATTTATTTTCCCACGGTTTTGTTTGTGCACTCTGTTGTACTTGATTTCAGTATTCATGTGATCAGTGAGCCCGAGCATTTTGGCTCGATGAGTATTTGGGAGCGGGTTGCACGCCGCAGCAGATGTTATGTGGTATACTGGCTTGATGAGTATTTGGGAGCGGGCTGCACGCCGCAGCGGATGTTATATGAGATACCCTTTCCTTGTGTTTATTTGGGGTTCTGTTTTTCCTCTGTGGAACAATTTGATGAAAACTATATTTTGTTGTTGCACATGTTACACTTGTTAGAAAAATTCTTCTACTTTGCTTTTCTCTATTTGTGTTACGTAATTGAGTTATTGCTGGTTCAACGTACGAGCTGTGTAGTGTGAGATTGGTGTGTTTCCGTGATGAACCATCAGTTGGGCTGCTTGTATTGGTCGAGATGTGGTTCCTAGACCTGAGAGTGGTACTATGGTATTGGGGGTGAGGAGTGTTTGGAAGTATGTGGGTGTTTCTGCTAAGGTTTGGGTAATGGCCCTGGCGGGCAGGAATGTTTCTTGACTTGTTGACTTCATAGGCGGCTATGAGTTCCCGCATGTTTCTTTATCATGAACAGTGATGTGTAGGTCCAGAATAAGGTTATATAATGTGAGGTGTGTTGCCGGCACCCAGGGTATTATTTGAACAGCTATGGTGGTCAGAGGTTATTGCTTCGGGCATTGAGTTGTGTGGAGCAGCATGTGATTGTATTCGGGATTAAAATTTTTAGCTCGATTCAGCTTGTTTGGGTGTGTTTAGTGTGATGATGTGAAATTCTAGTCCTATGATGAATTTCAAATGTTGAGGTTTGGGTTCTTTTCTAAGGTTATGGACTAAGGAGGAGATGAGATCCTCAGTTGAGGGGCATTGTCAGTTCTTCATAGGTGGGGCGATGGAGAATCACCCCCGGGTGTGTGTATGTATGGCGAGCTCATGCAGTGGTTCGATGGCTTTGGAGCGACTCCGGGCACGTTCGAGGACGAACGTATGTTTAAGTGGAGGAGGATGTAACGACCCGACTGGTCGCTTTGAGCAATTGCGCCCGATTCGGTAGTTTGAGGTCTCGAGCAGTTTCGCATCAGGTATATCGACTTGTGTGTATGGTTGGATTCGGTTTCGGATGAATTAGAATTGAATTGGAAGAAGGAAACTAGTTATGAAAGTTTAAATAGTGAAAATTTGATCGGAATTGGACTTTTGAGTTAAAGGCCCCGGAATGGGTCGTGGGTGATCCCAATAGCTTCATATGGTGATTTTGGACTTAGGAGCGCGTCCAGATTCGGATTTGGAGGTCCGTAGGGTAATTTGAGGTGTTTCGGCGAAAGTTGGAACAGTTGAAATTTTGAAAATGGAGAAGTTTGACCCATGGTTGACTTTTGTGATATCGGGGTCGGAATGCGATTCCGAGAGTTGGAGCAGCTCCGTTATGTCAATTTGGACTTGTCCGCAAAATTTGACGTTATTCCGAGTTGAAATGATAGGTTTCGGCATGAGATTTGATATTTGAAGATTTGGAAATTTATAAGCTTGATGTTTGGTTTGATTCATTGTTCCGGTGTTGTTTTATGTGATTTGAAACCTCGAGCGAGTCCGTGTTAGGTTATATGACTTGTTTGTGTGTTTGGACGGGGTCTCGGATGCCTCGGGTGTGTTCCGGGTGGGCTTCGGGCCAAATTCTTCTATTTTTGGATTGCTGATATCTGGTGTCTGGTGTTCTCTATCGCGATCGCGTAGATCAAATCGCGATCGCGTAGTGTCCTGTTAACCTTCCGTATTTTCCTTCATCGCATTCGCGTCTCTGAGTATGCGATCGCGTAAGCTCAGTCCACTATTATCCGCGTTCGCATCCCCTGCTTCGCGATCGGGAAGTGTGGCCTTGGGCAGCAGATAGTTTCTTCAACGCGATCGCATAAGACTTTCCGCGATCGCGTAGCACGTTTTGGTCAGTAGACATTTTCCTTATACGCGATCGCGTCTCTTCTCCCGCGATCGCGATGCACAAAAACCTGGGCAGACAGAAATATATCCCAAAGTCGAGGTTTCACCATTTTCACCATATTTTGACTTCTAGAGCTCGATTCTTGGCGATTTTTGGTGGGATTTTCATGTAATTCGATTGGATAAGTGTTCTTCAACTAGAATTAAATATATTCCATGAATTTAACCTTATTTTTATCATTTAAATTGTGTTTTGGGTTGGTGAAGGAGATGGTTCTTGAAGAAAAATTCTAAAATGAAAAATCATGATTTGAGGGACCAAAGGTGTTGGAATCGGATAAATTTTGTATGGTTGAACTCATTTTGGAATGGGTGATCGAATTTTGTAAAAATTGACGGGTTCCGAGGTGCGGGCCCGGGGGTCGACTTTTGGGTCGATTTTTATATTTTTGTAAAGATTGACTTTATGATCCGGAATAGTCTCTTATGTGTTTTATTTGTGCTTTGAAGTTAATTTGGTTAGATTTGAGCCGTCCGGAGGTCTTTTCACCCGAGAAGTGCATTTTAGAGTATCGGTTTGTCGTCTTCCAGGTAAGTATCTTGCCTAACCTTGTGTGGGGGACTTCCCCTTAGGAATTGAGTCTTCTATGCTAATTGTAGTCCGTGCATGTGAGGTGACGGGTGTGTGCTCGGACTTATTTGTGGAAAGTATGCTCTAGAGTTCTTTGGTTCTTATGTTCAAATGTGGAGAGTATTTCGTTATGATTGAGTTTGATAAATGCTTAAATTGTCTCCATATTCTCCATATGATATTGTTAGCTTTCCTTGAATTCCTACGTGTTGCATTGACCCTTAATTGCCTTAATTGAAGTGATTGCCCTCCTTGTTGTTTGGATACTTCTTGATTGTGAGTTCCTCTATGACTTCGTGCAAATAGGTTACATGTCCAATTGTTGTGGTTGCCGGTGTAGTTATCACGTGTTTATTATGTCTTGTTGTGTGATTGAGGTTTCATTGTGAAGTTAATTGTTGGTACAAGTTTGGTTATAGCTGATGCCCTTGCCGGGACATATTTAATTCTTACTGTTGGTTCCCTTGCCGGGACGTGTTTATTCTTGTTGGTTGACTCCTTTGCCGGGATATTGTTATTTCTTTATTGTTTCCTTGCCGGGTTTATTTCGTGATTGGTGTTGATTTATTATATTGGATCGGGTTACACGCCGCAACAGTATTATATGATTTGGATCGGGTGCACGCCGCAACAATAATATATGAATTGGATCGGGTTGCACGCCGCAACAATATAATGTGAACTGGATCAGGTTGCACGCCGCAACAATGATATATTGGATCGGGCTGCACGCCGCAACAATATTATATGATTTGGATCAGGTTGCACGCCGCAACAATAATATATGATTGGATCGGGTTGCACGCCGCAACAATAATATATGAATTGGATCGGGTTGCACGCCGCAACAAAAAAGAATAAAAGTGAACATTGATTCTTATGGTGAGGACGAGAGTAAAAGCACGAAGGGTGGTGCCTTGCATTTCTTGCTGCTGTGTTTATTTGTTGATTACCAATTCAAGTGTTTAAACGGTTTAAATTCCCTTACTGCTGTGATCCCTCGTGTTAGAACCTACAATGTTTTCCACACCTCATCGTATTTATGTCACGACCCGGATTTCCCACCCTCGGGAGTCGTGATGGCGCTTACTAATGAGAGCTAGGCAAGCCAACTTAATTAGCAATTTCATTAAAAACCTGTTCCTTTTTAACAATTAACAGCATTAAATAAAGGCGACGGAATTAAAATCATAAGCGGAAGACTAAGATGTAGATAGGTAATCGATTATACAGAAGTTCCAATACATATATCTCTACCCCGGGACTGGAGTCACATACTCACGAACATCTAAGGAGTTCTACATACAAAGTATGAAAGAAACATAATCTGTTTATCTCGGGTGCAATGAGATGACAGCCAAAGGTAAAGATAGAAGGGAGACGTCGGGCCTGCGGACGCCTGCAAGCTACCTCGGGACTCTCTGGACTGAAGGTTCGCCCCCGTGCTAATGCTGCTGCTGCTGCTCAATACCTGGACCTGTGCAAACATGCACAGAGTGTAGCATCAGCACAACCGACCCCATGTGCTGGTAAGTGCCTGGCCTATCCCCGGCGAAGTAGTGACGAGGTTAGACAGGACCCACCAAAAACAACCTGTGCAGGTGTATATGTATATACAAGTACAATGAAATAACAACAGAAAATACCAGCTAAGGCAGGGAGGGGACATGCTTAGGGGAAATACAGATGAACACAACTTATCAGAAGTAAACACGAAACCACATCCGATCTCATAATCTATACAAGTGGTCGGCGTGCCACACGATCCCATTTAGTAATATATAACTAGGTGGTCGGCGTGCCACACGATCCCATTTCATAATATATAAGTGGTCGGCGTGCCACACGATCCCATTTCATAATATATAAGGATTTCCCAGCAAGGGAACAAGTATATATTCAACCATCCCGGCAAGGGAGAAATACAAATAAACAGTTAACTCCCGGCAAGGGAGCAACGACAATAACTTACACGTCCCGGCAAGGGAGTAAGTACATCTCTTCCTCTTTCGTTCATTTCTTACGTCTTAATCGTGTCATATTTCGAGCCAACGCTCCAAGGAGTTTACAAATCATATTTTCTCTTCGTATTGTTCACATTATATCGAATCCATCAATTAAACAAGGAAGAGTCACTACAGAATCTCAAATAAGCACAAGTAAGGACTCACGGTCATGCTAGACACCGATGTGTGGATACTCGTCACCATGCCTATACACCGTACTCAACATTTAGACAATTAGCAAATAATACTCTAATCCTATTCCCTTAAACCAAAGTTAGATCAAACACTTACCTCGAATGCTCCAACTCAACTCAAGCCTCTAGTATCGCTTTACCCTTCGAATTCACCACCAAACCGCTCGAATCTAGTCACAAATACTTGAGTGTATCAACAAATGCTAATCTAATAAATTCGAATGCATGAAAAGTAAATTTCCCAAAGTTTTACTCAAAATTTCCCAAAATGCCCCCGGGCCCACGTGGTCAAAACCCGAGGTTCGAACCAAAACCCGATTACCCATTCCACCATGAACTCAATATGTAAGTTATTTTGGAATCGGACCTCGAATTGAGGTCCAAAACCCCCAATTTTAGAAAACCTAGGTTCTACCCTAAATTCCCAATTTCCCCATTAAAATCTTTGTTTTGAAGTTGAAATTATGTTTAAAGGTGTTAAGGAGTAAAGAAAATAAGTTAGAAATCGCTTACCAATCGTTTTGAAGAAGAAAAATCGTTTGGAAAATCGCCACTTATGTTTTGGGTTTTGAAAAAGTGAAGAAATGACTGAAAATCCCGACTTTATATACTGTACTGAAGACGCGGCGCGGACCGCACAAACATGCCCCGCGGCCGCGCCGAGGAAGGGAGGGAAAATGACTCTCTGAACCTACCCAGCGCGGACCGCACTAATTTGGTGCACGGCCGCGCTAGTTGAATGGACCCAAGACCCCTCTCTGAATCTTCCAGCGCGGACCGCACTGATTTGGTGCGCGGCCGCACTGGTTGACCTAGAATTCACTGGCCCTCTGAACCTAGCCACGTGGACCGCGCAGAAATGCACCGCGGCCGCGCGGCTTCCAGCGCGGACTGCGCAGAAATGACCGCGGCCGCGCTGGGGGCCTGCAACACCTGGACCTCCAATTTCTGATACTTTTAAGTGTAAAACCCTCCCGGGACCCACTCAAAACTCACCCGAGCCCTCGGGGCTCCAAACCAAACATACACATAACTCCAAAAACATCCTACGGACTCATCCGTGCGATCAAATCGCCAAAACAACATCGAATTAGGCCTCAAGACCCATGATTTCCTTCCAATTTCCATGAAACATCAAATTTTGCTGTTTCTAGCTCAAAACACGTCAAATGACGTCCAAATCTAACCAAACTTCACAGCAATTGCTTAACTCATATTTAAGATTTGTGCCGGGCGTCGGAACCAAAATACGAGCCCAACAGCACAGTCTTCTAACAATTAACACTTTCTAATTCTTTAATTATTTTCAGAAAACAATTTCACGTAAAAAATTCATTCCTCGGACTCGGGACCTCAGAATTTGATTCCGGGCACACCCCCAAGTCTCATATTATCCTACGGACCCTTCGAGACTGTCGAATCACGAGTCTGGGTCCGTTTGCCCAAAACGTTGACCAAAGTCAAACTTAATCAATCAAAACATCAATTTTTTTTATTATCTTTCTCGCAAATTCATCTTTAAACGTTCCGGATACGCGCCCGGACTGCGCACACAAATTCGAGGCAACCCCCAAGTGAGGTTTTCACGGCCTCAGAAATACAGAGTGAGTAGGAATACAGGTGATGACCCTTTGGGTCGTCACATTCTCCACCTCTAAAACAACCGTTCGTCCTCGAACGGACAAGAGAAAGAAGTACCTGAGTCGGGAAAAAGATGGGGATAACGGCTCCGCATATCAGACTCGGACTCCCAGGTCGATGCCTTAGGAGGCTGACCTCTCCACTGAACACGAACAGAAGGAAAACTCTTGGACCTCAACTGACGAACCTGCCGGTCTAGAATAGCTACCGGCTCCTCCTCATATGATAAGTCCTTGTCCAATTGGACAGTACTGAAGTCTAATACATGGGTAGGATCACTGTGATACCTCCAAAGCATAGATACATGGAAAACTGGATGCACGGCTAATAAGCTAGGCGGCAATGCAAGTCTGTAAGCCACCTCTCCTACTCGGTCAAGAATCTCCAACGGACCAATGTACATAGGGCTAAGCTTGCCCTTCTTTCCGAACCTCATCACGCCCTTCCTTGGCGACACTCGGAGCAATACCCGTTCACCAATCATGAAAGCTACATCTCGAACCTTACGGTCTGCATAAGTCTTCTGCCTAGACTGAGCTGAACGAAGCCTCTCCTGAATGATCTTGATCTTATCTAAGGCCTCCTGAACTAAGTCTGTACCCAATAATCGAGCCTCTCCCGGCTCAAACCACCCAACCGAAGACCGACATCGCCTACCATACAACGCCTCATAAGGAGCCATCCGAATGCTGGACTGGTAGCTGTTGTTGTAGGCAAACTCCGCTAAAGGCAAGAATTGATCCCACGAACCCCCAAAGTCTACAACACAAGCTCGGAGCATATCCTCCAATATTTGAATAGTCCGCTCGGACTGTCCGTCCGTCTGAGGATGGAACGCTGTGCTCAACTCAACTCGAGTGCCCAACTCTCGCTGAACTGCTCTCCAGAAGCGCGAGGTAAACTGCGTACCCCGGTCCGAAATGATAGATATCGGCACCCCATGAAGGCGAACAATCTCTCTGATGTAGATCTCAGCTAACCTCTCGGATGAAAACGTGGTTGCAACAGGAACAAAATGCGCTGACTTGGTCAGCCTATCAACAATGACCCAAATCGCATCAAACTTCTTCCGGGTCAATGGGAGTCCAGTAACAAAATCCGTGGTAACACTCTCCCACTTCCACTCGGGAAGCTCAATCCTCTGAAACAATCCACCAGGCCTCTGATGCTCATACTTAACCTGCTGACAGTTCAAACATCGAGCCACATATGCAACAATATCCTTACTCATCCTACGCCACCAATAATGCTGCCGCAAGTCCTGATACATCTTCGCGGCGCCCGGGTGAATAAAATACCTAGAACTATGGGACTCCGCTAGGATCAACTCTCGAATCCCATCGACATTGGGCACACAAAATCGCCCCTGCAATCTCAAAACACCATCTTCATCTAAGGTTACCTTCGTGGCACTTCCCCGCTGCACCGTGTCTCTCAGAGGGCACAAATGGGGATCATCAAACTGCCGATCACGGATACGCTCCAATAATAACGAGCGAGCGACCGTGCAAGCTAACACCCTGCTAGGCTCAGAAATATCCAACCTCACAAATCGATTGGCCAAGGCCTGAATATCCAAAGCAAGCGGTCTCTGGCTGATCGGAATATAAGCAAGACTACCCATGCTGGCGGACTTCCTACTCAATGCGTCGGCCACCACATTGGCCTTCCCCGGGTGGTATAAGATAGTAACATCATAATCCTTCAGCAACTCCAACCACCTCCTCTGCCTCAGATTCAATTCCTTTGCTTGAACAAGTACTAAAGACACTTGTGTTCGGTGTACACCTCACACGTCACACCATATAGGTAATGCCTCCAAATCTTCAAAGCATGAACTATGGCTGCCAACTCTAGATCGTGAACCGGATAATTCTTCTCGTGGATCTTCAACTGCCTCGAAGCTTAGGCTATGACTCTGCCATCCTGCATCAATACTGCACCAAGTCCAATACGGGAAGCATCACAATAGACTGTATAAGGCCCTGAACCTGTGGGCAAAACCAATACCGGTGCCGTAGTCAGAGTTGCCTTGAGCTTCTGAAAGCTCGCCTCACACTCATCTGACCATCTGAACTAGGCACCCTTCTGGGTCAATCTGGTCATCGGGGCTGCAATAGATGAAAACCCCTCCACAAACCGATGATAGTAGCCCGCTAACCCTAAGAAACTCCGAATCTCTGTAGCTGATGCTGGTCGAGGCCAGTTCTTGACTGCCTCTATCTTCTTCGGGTCCACCTGAATTCCCTCAGCTGATACAATGTGACCCAGAAATGCCACTGAACTCAGCCAGAACTCACACTTGGAGAACTTGGCATACAACTGACTATCTCTCAGAGTCTGAAGAACCACCCTAAGGTGCTGCTCGTGCTCCTCCTGGCTGCGGGAGTACACCAAAATATCATCAATAAAGACTATCACGAACATGTCCAAGTATGGCCTGAACACTCGGTTCATCAACTCCATGAATGCTGCCGGGGCATTGGTCAACCCAAATGACTTGACCAGGAACTCATAATGCCCGTACCGAGTGCGGAATGCTGTCTTAGGGACATCGGATGCCCTAATCCTCAACTGGTGGTAGCCAGACCTCAAGTCTATCTTTGAGAATACCCTCGCACCCTGAAGCTGGTCAAACAAATCGTCAATCCCCGGCAATGGATACTTGTTCTTGATCGTCACTTTGTTCAGTTGCCGGTAATCAATGCACATCCTCATCGAACCATCCTTTTTCTTCACAAATAACACCGGCGCACCCCAAGGCGAAACGCTGGGTCTGATGAAACCCTTCTCAAGCAAATCCTACAACTGATCCTTTAACTCTTTCAACTCTAGCGGGGCCATGCGGTACGGCGGGATGCGTGCCCGGAGCCAGATCAATACAAAAATCGATATCCCTGTCGGGCGGCATACCCGGCAGGTCCGAAGGGAAAACCTCGGGGAACTCCCGAACAATAGGAACAGAATCAATAGAAGGGACCTCTGCGTTGGAATCGCGAACATACGCCAGATAAACTAAACACCCCTTCTCGACCATGCGTCGAGCCTTCACATATGAGATAACACTGCGAGTGGCATGACCTGGGGTTCCTCGCCACTCCAAACGCGGCAAATCTGGTAAAGCCAAGGTCACGGTCTTGGCGTGACAATCCAAGATAGCATGATACGGGGACAACCAATCCATCCCTAATATAACATCGAAATCCACCATGTCTAAGAGTAATAGATCAACACGGGTCTCAAGACCCTCAAACACTACCACACAGGAACGATGAACTCGGTCGACCACTATAGAATCACCCACTGGTGTAGATACATATACAGGAACACCCAAGGCATCACTAGGCATAACCAAGTAGGGTGCAAAATAGGACGACACATATGAATACGTAGACCCAAGGTCAAATAGCACTGAGGCATCCCTATCACAGACCATAATAGTACCTGTAATGACTGCATCTGAAGACTCAGCCTCTGGCCTGGATGGGAGAGCATAACACCGGGGCTGGGCCCCACCTCCCTGAACCATCTCTCTGGGACGATCGACTGCTGGCTGGCCTCTACCTCTGGCGGTCCGAGCTCCACCTCTATGATCTCTACCTCCACCTCTATGGCCCCTACCTCCGCCCCTAGCTGGCTGGGCGGCCTGTGGATCACCTGATGCCTGAAGCATAGGACAAGGACCCTGCTGCTGAGAGCTGTCAGAAACTCGAGGGGAATACCTGGCAATATGTCTCGTGTCGCCACACGTGTAACAAGCCCTCGGCTGCTGAGAATAGCGGAGTGGTGGTGCGCTGATGGGTGCTGATGGGGAACTGAAAAGCTGCTGATCAGAAGACTGCGGCTGAGAGCCACGACCACCTGTACCATGTGAGACCTGTAGGGCTGACTGAAAGGGCCTCGGAGGATGGCCTCTACCATAAGAGTCCCCACCTCCAGACGAGGTACCACTAAATCTACCTGCATGACAGGGCCTCTTATCTGACCCATGACCACCTCCCCGTGCAAGTGCCATCTCAACTCTGCGGGCCGCATTGGCCGCCTCTTGAAAAGAAATCTCGCTCCCGGCTCCCATAGCCATCTGGAGATGGATCGGCTGAATCAACCCATCAATAAACCTCCGCACCCTCTCTCTCTCGGTGGGGAGTATAACAATAGCATGGCGTGCTAGATCAATGAACCGAGTCTCATACTGGGTGACTGTCATAGTGCCCTGCTGGAGGCGCTCGAACTGCCTGCGAAGAGCATCTCGCTGAGTAACTGGGAGAAACTTCTCCAAAAACAACTCTGCAAACTGGTCCCAAGTCAGTGATGGCGACCCTGCTGGTCTGGATAAACAATAGTCCCTCCACCAAGTCTTGGCGGATCCTGCTAGACGAAAAGTGGCGAAGTCGACCCCATTGGTCTCCACAATACCCATAGCCCGAAGAACCTCATGGCAGCTATACAAGAAATCCTGGGGGTCCTCTTAAGAAGCACCGCTGAACGTGGTGGTGAAGAGCTTGGTTAACCTATCCAGTCTCCACAAAGCATCTGCGGACATAGCCGCCCATCGCCGGTCTGAGTCACGATACCCGGCTGAACTGCCACAGCTGGCTGAGCCACTGGAACCTGAGTCTGGGGAGCTACCTGCTCCGGAGTACGTGTAGCAGGAGTCTGGACCCGTCCTCCAGCCTGAGAAGTGGCTGGTGCTACTGGAAGCAAACCCGCTCGAGAGACGCTCTCCATAAAGCCTACCAACCTGACCAACGCGTCCTGAAGAACTGGGGTGGCTATAAACCCCTCAGGGACCTGAGCTGGGCCCACCGGAGCTGCTGGGGCTGGAACCTCCTCATCATAATCAACATGAGGCTCCACTTCTGGGGCTGCAGCTCGGGGCTGAGCTCTGCCCCGGCCTCGGCCTCGCCCTCTGCCCCTCGTAGGAGCTGTTGCTGGGGGCTCGGGCTGCTGCGCGGTGAAGAGGAAGCACGTGTTCTTGCCATCTGTGAAAGAGCAGAGTGGAAAGACAATCAGTATTTGGGGAAACAGATTCGCACGACAAGAAAGAACAGAAGTGAAGTTTTCCTAACTCTGTAGCCTCTGGGGAATAAATACAGACGTCTCCGTACCGATCCCTCAGACTCTACCGAGTTTGTCCGTGAGTTGTGAGACCTATGTAACCTAGTGCTCTGATACCAACTTGTCACGACCCGGATTTCCCACCCTCGGGAGTCGTGATGGCGCCTACTAATGAGAGCTAGGCAAGCCAACTTAATTAGCAATTTTATTAAACACATGTTCCTTTTTAATAATTAACAGCATTAAATAAAGGTGGCGGAATTAAAATCATAAGCGGAAGACTAAGATGTAGATAGGTGATCGATTATACAGAAGTTCCAATACATATATCTCTACCCCGGGACTGGAGTCACATACTCACGAACATCTAAGGAGTTCTACATACAAAGTATGAAAGAAACATAATCTGTTTATCTCGGGTACAATGAGATGACAGCCAAAGGTAAAGATAGAAGGGAGACGCCGGGCCTTCGGACGCCTGCAAGCTACCTCGGGACTCTCTGGACTGAAGGTTCGCCCCCGTGATAATGCTGTTGCTGCTGCTCAATACCTGGACCTGTGCAAAAATGCACAGAGTGTAGCATCAGCACAAACGACCCCATGTGCTGGTAAGTGCCTGGCCTAACCCCGGCGAAGTAGTGACGAAGCTAGACAGGACCCACCAAAAATAACCAGTGCAGGTGTATATGTATATACAAGTACAATGAAATAATAGCAGAAAATACCAGCTAAGGCAGGGAGGGGACATGCTTAGGGGAAATACAGATGAACACAACTTATCAGAAGTAAACACGAAACCACATCCGATCTCATAATCTATACAAGTGGTCGGCGTGCCACACGATCCCATTTCATAATATATAACTAGGTGGTCGGCGTGCCACACGATCCCATTTCATAATATATAAGTGGTCGGCGTGCCACACGATCCCATTTCATAATATATAAGTGGTCGGCGTGCCACACGATCTCATTTCATAATATATAAGGATTTCCCGGCAAGGGAACAAGTATCAATTCAACCATCCCGGCAAGGAGTTTACAAATCATATTTTCTCTTCGTATTGTTCACATTATATCGAATCCATCAATTAAACAAGGAAGAGTCACTACAGAATCTCAAATAAGCACAAGTAAGGACTCACGGTCATGCTAGACACCGATGTGTAGATACTCGTCACCATGCCTATACACCGTACTCAACATTTAGCAATTAGCAAATAATACTCTAACCCTATTCCCTCAAACCAAAGTTAGATCAAACACTTACCTCGAATGCTCCAACTCAACTCAAGCCTCTAGTATCGCTTTACCCTTCGAATTCACGACCAAACCGCTCGAATCTAGTCACAAATACTTGAGTGTATCAACAAATGCTAATCTAATAAATTTGAATGCATGAAAAGTAAATTTCCTTAAGTTTTACTCAAAATTTCCCAAAATATCCCCGGGCCCACATGGTCAAAACCCGAGGTTCGAACCAAAACCCGATTACACATTCCCCCATGAACTCAAATATGTAAGTTATTTTGGAATCGGACCTCGAATTGAGGTCCAAAACCCCCAATTTTAGAAAACCTAGGTTCTACCCTAAATTCCCAATTTTTCCATTAAAATCTTTGTTTTGAAGTTGAAATTATGTTTAAAGGTGTTAAGGAGTAAAGAAAATAAGTTAGAAATCGCTTACCAATCGTTTTGAAGAAGAAAAATCGTTTGGAAAATCGCCACTTATGTTTTGGGTTTTGAAAAAGTGAATAAATGACTGAAAATCCCGACTTTATATACTGTACTGAAGACCCGGCCCGGACCGCACAAACATGCCCCGCGGCCGTGCCGAGGAAGGGAGGGAAAATAACTCTCTGAACCTACCCAGCGCGGACCGCACTAATTTGGTGCGCGGCCGCGCTGGTTGAATGGACCCAAGACCCCTCTCTGAATCTTCCAGCGCGGATCGCACTGATTTGGTGCGCGGCCGCGCTGGTTGACCTAGAATTCACTGGCCCTCTGAACCTAGCCACGCGGACCGCGCAGAAATGCACCGCGGTCGCGCGGCTTCCAGCGCGGACCGCGCAGAAATGACCGCGGCCGCGCTGGGGGCCTGCAACACCTGGACCTGCAATTTCTGATACTTTTAAGTCTAAAACCCTCCCGGGACCCACTCAAAACTCACCCGAGCCCTCGGGGCTCCAAACCAAACATACACATAACTCCAAAAACATCCTACGGACTCATCCGTGCGATCAAATCGCCAAAACAACATCGAATTAGGCCTCAAGACCCATGATTTCCTTCCAATTTCCATGAAACATCAAATTTTACTGTTTCTAGCTCAAAACACGTCAAATGATGTCCAAATCTAACCAAACTTCACAGCAATTGCTTAACTCATATTTAAGACTTGTGCCGGGCGTCGGAACCAAAATACGAGCCCAACAGCACAGTCTTCTAACAATTAACACTTTCCAATTCTTTAATTATTTTCAGAAAATAATTTCACGTAAAAAATTCATTCCTCGGACTCGGGACCTCGGAATTTGATTCCGGGCATACCTCCAAGTCTCATATTATCCTACGGACCCTCCGGGACTGTCGAATCACGAGTCCGGATCCGTTTGCCCAAAACGTTGACCAAAGTCAAACTTAATCAATCAAAACATCAAAAAAATTTTTTTATTATCTTTCTCGCAAATTCATCTTTAAACATTCCGGCTACGCGCCCGGACTGCGCACACAAATTCGAGGCAACCCCCAAGTGAGGTTTTCACGGCCTCAGAAATACAGAGTGAGTAGGAATACAGGTGATGACCCTTTGGGTCGTTACAATTTACATACATATATATATACATACATATATATATATATATATATACTTACTCCAATACTTTAAACTTCAATAGTGGTTACAGTCGCATTTTATTTAAAGAGGAATTTCTACTAAGTTTTAAAATATTAAATTTCATGCAAAAAGGGAATAATTCATTCAATGTTGTATTTTTTTTTTGTAAAATTAAAAGAGGTATTTTCTTTACTCATATTTCAACCGAAACAAATTTTATCTTTTCTCGTTGGCTTTCCCAATTAGTTTAGAAATTGAAATCTTACTTATATTTGGTAAATGAGACACCTTGGGCATATTAAGTGCATTATACGGACATTATATATTGTATAGCATGTGGATTCTGTTGTAGCAAGTGAAATGGAAAGAGATGGGGGCACAAGGTGCCATGTATACGGAAGATTCGAAAGTTAAGATTATGATATGAGAAAACGAAGATTGAGATGGTCGGTATGGTGCACTAGACTTGATATGATTGATTGTGTGGACATTTCCTTCTTTAATTAAATACATTTTTACTTGTCTCTGCTCTTGTCATGTCAGTGTTGATTTACTCGTTACCTGATTTACTTGGCACCTGTTTTACTTGGTACCTGATTTACTTGGTTATCGTTCATTACTATTCGCGTTCTCCTTTATTGCTCTTACTATTTGTGTTTTGATTTCTTTCCGCTGATGATATTACCTCGTTATCTTTAACACAATGCTTTATTATCATACTCTGTTCATTTCATTTGTCCAGTAGGTGTCTTGACTGTTCCTCGTCACTACCCCACCGAGGTTAGTCTTGATACTTACTGGGCACCGTCGTGGTGTGCTCATACTACACTTCTGCACATTCTTTTTGTGCAGACTCAGGTATTGTTCGCTAGTAGCTGTGCAGGTTCTTGCCGAGGAGACTCAAGGTAGTCCTGCTGCTGCGTTCGCAGGCTTCGGAGTCCCCTTCTTATTTTATATTCACATTGTAGTACTTATTTCCATACGGTCTGTTTAGGATGTGGTATCACGAGACTTTTAAAACTTATGACTTGTACTACCGGGTTTGGAAAGTTGTTCATTGTATAAGGGATTCATCTCAGAAGAATTCTAACTGTTATTAATTACTGTTGTTATTCCGCATTTTAGTAGGCTTACCTAGTCCTAAAGACTAGGTGCCATCACGAAACCCAACGGAGGGAAAATTGGGTCGTGACATAGATCGAACTATTTGTTTCACTCCAAGCTAGATATGTACTATTTAAGTGTAAAATTATCGGCGTTGCACTTAGTGGTACAAAAAGTTAATGTTACGAGGCAATTAAATTGGAAAAAATCATTTGCAAAAAACTAACTTTCTACTTTAAAATAGGTTTGCACTATACAAAATATATATAATTACTCAATGGCAAAAATTGAGATTATTAGGTGATGAGAATTTGAAAAATATTACATTAACATTAAATGTTTCTTAAAATATTTAAAGAGTTACCATATACCTCTATTTGTGGGAGGTTGCATATTGCTAGTGAATGATGAAGATGGGTGCAAGATGGCTCAACCACTATCATTATAAACAAATTTAGATAAAAAATATAAGTATTTTTTTTTTCAAACCTCTTATAAAAGTTTAGCTTTTAAGTCATTAATTTAATTGACCCATCCATGGGCTAAAAAATTGGATGGATACACCTCTTATGAATGTTTTGCTACTATTATGTTTTATTTTCTACACTATATCAACTCGAGATATTATATTGTTCATGTTGGTCTTGATCTGAATTATCTTTTTAAGCCAAATAATAAACGTTGCTAGGTTTGTAGTTCGTTGCTCATCCAATTTCAACATTCCGGCACTAAACCCTTCATTATTTCCAACAAGTCCAATCAAATTGCATGTAATTCATCCTTGCCCAACTTCAACTCCGAAGTCCAATTCATTAAGCCCAATAAGATCATGCTAATTGTCTTGGCCATTGATAATTCCTACATTGTTACTACCATTAGTACCATCAAGATTATCAAGGCCTACACCATCAAAATTGTTGACACCCAAATGGTTTGGCAAGAAAATTTCTTAAAAAATTGGTGGTATTTACTCATCGAAGAGGTGAAGAAAATCTGGACGTATATCTTGGTTCAGGAGGTTTTCTAATCGTATATCAAGAGCATGTGGAGGAGGAGGAACTTCATCCATTTTGGAAGAAAAGAGAATTCCAAGCTTTTCATGATGTGAAGAGTAGGATTACAGTGATGTTTTAGAAGACGAGAATATGCAGTGATGTATGAAAACGTTGGCAACATGTAAAATTCAAATTGAGAGGTTTATATGGCATGCAAGGCCTTTATATAACTAACGTGTCTTTTGAAATATTTTAGAAATAGCAATATAATTTTAATTTACGAGCCCATAAGCCTTTAGACCTTAAATTTTGAATATGAATAATTTTAATCAAATCTACACCATATTCCTGAAAAAACTCCCATATTTCTCATATCATAACTAAATTTTTTTCTCTTTCATTATCTCACCATTCTTAATTACAACGGAAAAACATTTTCCCTATTTTGTACATATATCTCCCATTATCACAGAAAAGTTAAAAGTCTTTTCCTTCTAATAATTCTTTGTTTGTTGTGAGAAGATATATATATATATATACTCTTAAAATTGGATAACAATTAAATTTATAAGTGGTTTTAAGGATATGTGATTTCACTTGGCACAAATTGAGAAATATGAGAATAAATATTAGAATTTAACTGTAAAATAAAGCAAATCAATGTAGTGAGCGGTTATGGCCCTCGAGCTAGATCGCCCTCGAATAGGGGTGGCAATTTGAGCCCAAACCCATCTAACCCGCCCAACCCACCCAGAGATTAATGGGTTGGGTTACAAACATTTTAGCTCATGGGTCAATTTGGGCTAAGCCCAAATTAACCCATTATATTTTATAGCACATTCTAACTCATTAAGCAGCCCAAATACAACTCATGAAACTCACCCAAAACAAAAGGTATCTCAACCCAACTTATATAAAAATTTATTTAGTTGCCCCAATTTTTTATTTTCAATTTTGTGTTATTTTGTTTTTCTGCACCATCCTTCCCCCTACCCTCCCCACCTACCACAGCGAAACCCCCTAAAAAATGTTTTTACTTTTTTTTTTCTTTTCAATTTTCTATTTTTTTCCTGCACAATCCACCCCCCTCCACCCCACCTCCCTGCAAAGCCCCCTTCCCAAAAAAAAAATTTATTTTTTTTGTATTTTCAATTTTCTGTTTTCTTTTCTGCATCACCCCACCCACCCACCCTGCCCTCCCCCTCCCCCCCCTCCCCTCCCTCAAGAAAATGTTTTTATACTTTTTTTTTGTATTTTTGATTTTCTTTTTTTTTTCTGCACCCCCCCCCCCCACCACCACCACCACCACCACCACCACCACCACCACCCGAACCCCCTCAAATAAAATTTATTTTACTTATTTTTAATTTTCTATTTTTGTTTTTTTTCTCGTATATTTGCATCACCCCCCCCCCCCCCCCCCCCCCCCTACCCAACCCTACTACTCAACCCCAATTTTTTTTTCCAACTTACAGATTTTAAGGTAAAAGGCTTTTTTTATGCAAGATGAGCAAGGTTCTACGACATGGGTCCAAGTTGGGCCGGTGGGGTTACCATTCGTTAAGGCCCATCTTAGCCCAAGTACACTTTGGGCCTAGGTTGGCAACTTGACCCCATTTACTTCGACCTTAACCCATCCTTGAACCCCGCCCAAATTCCAGTCCAAACCCCCATTTGCCCCCTACCCTCGAACCAACTAAGTATACTAATAGAAAGTATGAAATGAACAACAGAGATTAAGAGAGAAAATATAATGTATTGCTTTGTTATGCGTGAATATGATGCCTACAAAATGATTAGAAACCCCTTTATATAGTAGAGGAATTCTACTTATGTTACAATTCTAAATACAGAAGGAAATCCCATGATTGACTAAATAACCGGTCTTGACTTGTGCCGAGATTTCCGCCACGATCCTTGCCCGGTCACAGATATCTCAGCTTTCTGTTATTCGACTTAGCAAGCTTCCTTCGATCTCCCTCGATCTCCATCCCTCTTCGGTCTTGATCGTGGCTGGTCTTGATCTTGATCAGTCATTGATTCATGACCTTAACAATCCATCGCCTTGCCATGGTTCGATACAACGCGGGGCCGACCCTTTGTCTGCTACCCCGGTTTCGATTAGCCATATAAATTTAGGAAATCCCGATTTTGACTATATGTAATATTATAATAGACGTACAAAATATATCAAGCATATTTTAAGTAAGTAAAATATACATATAGTATTTTACTATATTTTTTTAATGTAAAATACGTATAAATTGTTTATAATGTATACACTTTACATACATATCTTAATATTATTGATAAATTCAAATAATTTAAGAATTTCGAGCATCATTTTTAAAATAAAACAATTTTTATTTTGAGATTATAAAAATATACATCTATTTTATATTAAAGAAAGTAATGAATAATAATATTAAATAAAGTAAAAAGTTAATTAAAAGGCCATATGAAAATGTGCTATATATA
>NW_017675554.1:1193-10795 GCF_001879085.1 Nicotiana attenuata | reverse complement strand
TTCTCATTTTTTCTTTTTCTCCTTTTCTGTTCATTTTTTCCCAAATCATATTATTGTTTATTTTCTTTTTCACCATATTTTGATTCAATACTCAATTTTGGCTAGTTCTTTTTTCTTTCTTTTCCTTTTTTTTCTCTCTCCTTTTGTTCATTTTTTTTTGTTTCTTGTTCTTTTTCTAATTTCCTTAACTCTATTTTCTTTTTATTTCCGTTTTTCTCCATAATCCAATTCATTCACTTATTATTATTTTTTCTCATTTTCTTCATTATTATTTTTTTATAAAATAAGAAAAGATAATTGTGTCACGACCCCAATTACCGTTCGTGATGGCGCCTATCATATTACTAGGCAAGCCGACAGAAACCATAACCACAACCCATTTGCTATTAACATAAAGCCATTTCTAGTATAAGTTTTAAATGCGGAATTCATTAGAAGTATCATAATGACAGAAATATGCGGAAAACTCAGAACAGCAAATACTACACAGCCCCAACAATTTGGTGTCACGAGTCTAGAGACTCTAATACATGTCTGAATACCTACTACATCAATAGCCTAGAGAAATACGAAAAATAACATGATAGAAGGGAGAAAACAGGGCTGCGAACGCCATGCAGCTACCTCGAAATCTCCGACAGAGAACTGAACCAGCTGAAGATGCTCACTCGGCCGCTCGGGCACCTGGATCTGCACACAAGGTGCAGGGAGTAACGTGAGTACGCCAACTCAGTAAGTAACTAAAGTAATTAATGGACTGAAAGTAGTGACGAGCAGTTCAAAAACATATAACTTAAAATCAGTTCAGTACTAAAATCGTCATTTCCAGTTTAAAACATTGAAGTCAGATACTTAGTAGTATACTCAACAGAGGCTTATATTAAAAAGAAGGGTGAAACAGTGAAAACAGCATAACAAGGCCCCTCGGGCAAAGAATCACTCAGAATACGGCCCCTAGGGCAGCCTCTCAGTCACTCGTGACTCAACTCTCATCACGCAGTACTCACTCTCAGCACTCGGCTCATTTATAATCTTATAATATTAGAATCATAGTAACCGCTGCAGCGCGCAGCCCGATCCATACATTTATAGTCGACTACGCTCACTGGGGGTGTGCAGACTCCGGAGGGGCTCCTACAACCCAAGCGTCAATTGCGGCGTGCAGCCCGATCCAATATACGTATATCGCTGCGGCGTGCAGCCCGATCCATCTACGTATCACTGCGGCGTGCAGCCCGATCCATAACTCACAGGTCTATAGGTATCCTCACAATTAGGTTCTCAACCCCTCTCAGTCATTTGACCTCACAGCCTCTCGGGTATAACAATAGAAACTAGGAAACTCAGCCCAAACAGTCCTCACAACAGGAGTGGAATGATAAAACCAGTTTTAAATATTTAACAGGTAAAAACATGAGTGAGGATATGCTTTCAACAAGTAAAGTGAGGAAAACAGTCAAAATGCCCCTAAGGGTTGCTACAGATCGGCACAAGGCCCCAAACATGGCATAAAGTCCGTAGTACAGTATAAGGATCCAAAATCCAGAATAATATAACATATCCGAGAAAAATACGCGGCTTAATAGTCGCTACGGGACGGACCGAGTCACAATCCCTACCGGTGCACGCCCACACGCTCGTCACCTAGCATGTGCATCACCGTGTTTATCAAACCAAGTCAAATGTCGGGGTTTGTACCCTCAGTTTTCCAAATTTACAATGGTTACTTACCTCAAACCGGTGAAAATACTACTCCGCGACGCCTTTGCCTCTCGAACCGGCCTCCACTCGCGTCGAATCTAGTCAAAATCAGAATGAATACGACATAATATGCTGAGGGAACGAAGCCCAAGCGAAAACAGTCAAAAAATACCCAAAATCCCGAAATTAGCAAAACCCGAGCCCCGGGACCACTTTCGAAACTCAGAAATTTTTACATCAATAGATTCCTCATCTCTCCACGAGTTCATACATATAAAGAACACCAAAATCGGGGTTCAAATGACCCCTCAAATCCTCCATTAAAGGCCTCTTAAACTCAAGCCCTAATCCTCCATTTTTAGCCCTTTATTTCCTTTAATTACAGCTTTAATTCATGAAATTCTACCATAGAAATGTGTTTTAAGCCCAAAATCCTTACCTCAACGAAGCCCCTTTGATTCCTCTCTTCAAAATCACCCAAAGCTTCCAATTCCGAGTTCAAAAATGGTTAAACCCTTCAAAATCGCGAAGTGTGAAATATATACATTCTGCCCAGGCTTTTCCGCATCTGCGGTCCTAAATCCGTTTCTGCGGTACCGCATTTGCGGTCATTTATCCGCTTCTGCGGAAATCACTTAAAAGGTCCAAATCGCATCTGCGATAATACTTCCGCATCTGCGGCTTCGCAGATGCGGCCATCATGACCGCTTCTGCGGAAACTGCTCGCCAGCCCCAATCTCGCATCTGCGATTTCGTCCCTCGCACCTACGGCATTGCACCAGCGGTCCCATTTCCGCAGGTGCGGAAATACCAGAAGCAGAAAAATCTGCAACTTCCACAAACATCCAACTTCGCCGTTAACCACCCGAAATCTCCCCGAGGCCCCCGTGACCTCAACCAAAAGCACCAACATATCCTAATACCTTATTCAAACTTGTTCCAATTATCAAAACACCTCAAACAACACACTCAAAACACATCGGATTCAAGCCTAAGTTTCTAAAATCTTCCGAAATACGCTTTTGATCAAAAACCCAACCAAACCACGTCCGAATAACCTGAAATTTTGCACACACATCCCAAATGACATAGCGAAGCTACTGCAACTCTCAGAATTCCATTCCGGCCCCCGGATCAAAATCTCACCTACCAACCGGAAATCGCCAAAATATCAACTTTGCCAATTCAAGCCTAATTCTACTACGGACCTCCAAAACCCATTCCGATCACACTCCTAAGTCACAAATCACCTCCCGAAGCTAACTGAACCATCGGAACTCACATCCGAGCCCTCTAACGCATAAGTCAACATCCGGTTGACTTTTCCAACTCAGGCCTTCTTAAAAGAGACTAAGTGTCTCGAAACTTACCAAAATCATTTCGGACTCGATCCGACCAACCCGATAATACAAACACGGATAACGAAGCATAAAGAAGCAGAAATGGGGAAAACGGAGCGGTAATTCATGAGACGACTGGCCGGGTCGTCACAAATTGATATAGTAAATATTCATTCACCTTTTTTTAAATGACTAGTATAATATACCTTTTTCCTTTCTTTTTCTTTTTTCCCCTCTAAATCAGTTATTAGAACAACTTAAATACTATATGTGTTTTCTTTTCCTCTTTTCTCACAGCAATTTTTTCTCCTTATCTGATTTTATTTATTATTTTCTCAAATTATTATTTTCTTTATTTCTATTTTTCTCATAATCTAATTCTACGCCTTTTATTACTATATTAATAAAAAAGATAACGTATATAGTACATCTTTTATTTGTTTTCTATATTAATTATCAGTAAACAACTTATTTTAACATATAGTATACAAAAAAAAAAGATATTAGAAGCCGTTGAAGTATATTATTCATAGTATGATACTCACATGGTATATTATTATATATTGTAGGGTATTATACAGGCCTGATTCATTCCTTCAGAAACACACTCAGTTCTCTATGATACTTATATGGTAGATATCACATACTGACAGGGTATCATAGTAGTCTAGTTCATTTCTTCCAGAAAAACAGTTAGTCTTGATGATACCAACCTGGTATATATCATATACTAGCAGTGTATCACATAAGACTGGTTCATTCCTTCAACGAAAAAATATAAATAAATACTCGCCAGTCCTCTATGATATACACATGTTATATATCATATACTAATATGTCACGACCCCAGTTCGCCCTCCGTGAACATGTCGTGATGGCACCTAGTCCCTACAACTAGGTAAGCCTAACAATGCGTAATTTATACAACTTGCGGAAAAATAAACTAAATTGCGAAAGCAAACAACTGAACATTTTACTGTCAAAAGAAAACTGTGTATAAGTGCCACTTGGCATAATACAACCCATATCACGAAATCCAAACAAACTCCCAAAACCCGGAAACTCACAGGAAACACAAGCTATTAGAAATGAAATACACTGGTTTAACTCCAGAATGTCTACACAACCGAAAAAAAGGAAGTCATATACTAAAGCTGGAATAAGATAGAGACTTCTGGTCTGCGGACGTGGCAGATTTACCTCAAAGTCTCTGCTAGATCTCTTCGCCGCGAGGATAGTGCGCCTGGGTGGAAGTACCTAGAGCTGCACATAAAAAACATGCACAGAAGAGGTATGAGTACACCACGGCGGTACTCAGTAAATGCCAAGCCTAACCTCGGTTGGATAGTGACGAGGAAGGTCAGGGCCCTACTGAGATTAAATAAAATAATAAGGCTGTCAATAGTATGAAATAAGAAGAAATAATGATATACAACTATGAAATAAATCGAATTAACTACGAGATAAATCGGATTACACAACAACAATTAGCACACAGAAAATAAGATAACACAGAGTAAACAGCTCAATTTAAATGCCAATAATGAGGATCTCCCAGGATACCGTCCTGTAGTCCATTCTATCAATCTGAACGAGGAGCTCCCGGGATACCGTCCCGTAGTCCACCGTATGAATATATCTGAAGGATCTCCCGGGATACCGTCCCGTAGTCCAATTATCAATGTGCAGGGGGATCTCCCGGGAATCTAACCCGTAGTCCCAAAGTAAATGTGAAGGGGGATCTCCCGGGAATCTAACCCGTAGTCCCAAATATAAATGTACAGGGGGATCTCCCGGGAATCGAACCAGTAGTCCCAAAGTAAACAAACAAGGGGGGGAGCTACCGGAATCCCACATCCGTAGTCCCAATGTAAATGCGCAACCAAAATCAGAGAAATATTCAGAAATTGAAGTACAACAATACAAGGCAACAAATAATTCTGGCCTAACATGCTCCATGTAATTACAATTAAGGAAATTTAAGCAAATAGGCAATTTGGATCAATTAAACATGCTTTTCCATACTAGCACAGGCTATAATAGCAAGTAGAATAAAGCAAATACGAAAGAAATTCAGTTCAAGTATTTTAAGTAAAAATTCGGGTTTTCGACAATTAGCTCAAGTACGCGCTCGTCACCTCACGCACAAGGCATTCAATTACCAAATATCACATCCTAAGGGAAAAAGTCCCCCACACAAGGTTAGACAAGCCACTTACCTCGAACCGGCTCAAAATTCAATCCAAAATCACGTTCTTGCCACGAGTATTTGACTCCAAATGGCTCAAATCCAATTATTGCTCACGAAAACCCCTCGAAAGTTCTCCCAAAACCGAGCTCTAGAAGTCAAAAATAAAAGAAAATGGGAACAAAGTCCCATTTTCGGAACTTAAGATCTCTGCCCAGGCCTATTTTCCGCTTCTGCGGAAATTTTCGCTTCCGCGGATATTTTCCGCTTCTGCAGTACCGCTTCCGCGGCACTATTTCCGCTTTTGCGGTACCGCTTCCGCGGTCAATTTCCGCTTTTGCGGTTATGACAGCAACCGGCACTTTCTCGACATAGAAATGAGCATAACTCCCTCATACAATGTCCAAATTCGACGATTCTTTTTGCTATGGCTCCGAAATTACGATACAGATCTAATGGTTCAATAAAAACTTAATTTGGAGCTCATTTACTCATTGTGGTACCCCTTTATGTCCAAAGATACGGCGTTGAAACATCAAATAAGAGCGCGACAAAAGCACCAAGGCATCTTAATACATTATTCAAACTTGTTCCAATCCTCAAAACACCTCAAACAACACCAAAACCATCAAATTACATCGAATTCAAGCCTAAGTTCTTCTAAAACTTTCAAAACACGCATTCGATCAAAAAACCAATCAAACCATGTCCGAATGACCTGAAATTTTGCACACATATCCCAAATCACCTAACGAAGCTACAACAACTCTCGGAATTCCATTCTGACTCCCGGATCAAAATCTCACCTATCAACCGGAAATCGCCAAAATACTAACTTCGCCAATTCAAGCCTAAATTAGCTACGGACTTCCAAAATACATTCCGAACACGCTCCCAACCCCGAAATCGCCTAACGGAGCTAACGGAACCATCAGATTTCCATTCCGAGATCGTCTTCACACTGTTCCAACTACGGGCCATTTTCCAACACTTAAGCTCTCATTTAGGGACTAAGTGTCCGAAAATTCTCCGAAATCCAACACCGAACGTCCCGGCAAACCAAAATAGCAGAAAGGAACTTAGGGAAAACAGTTAATAGGGGATCGGGGCGTAAATTCTAAAAACGACCGGCCGGATCGTTACATAATATGATATAGGTCTAGATCATTCCTTCAAAAAAAAAAAAAATCTCAGTCCTCTATGATTCCAAACTGATATACAAGTATGCTATTTTGATACACAATAAAAAAATTATCTTTTTCGCTAGCTCAACTTAATTTCAGTCCAAAGGTTACAATTTTTAATACAAAATCTTCACCAAATTGGCTCAAAATTTAGCCACAACATCCATTCAACATTTCAAACTAAATGTTTTTGTTTAAGAACAAATAATTAAAAAGACATGAAAATTGTGTTGAAACATTGAAAAAGGTTCAAATGAAAAAGATACCAACTCGGTATATATTATATACTAACAGGATACATAGAGCACCGATGCATTTCTTTAACCAAAATAAAAAATAAAACTCGTTAGCACTCTATGATACCTTCATGGTATATATTATATACTGACATGATATAGGTTTAGTTCATTTATTAAAAAAAGAGGCCAGTCCTCAATCTGTGATACCAAACTGGTATACATGTATATTGTTTCGGTATACAATACAAATTTATCTTTTCGCTAGTTTAACTCAATTTCTCAACTCTAGTACAGAAATCCCCACTATATTGGCTCAAACTTTAGCCACAACCTTCATTCAAATATTTTTGTTTAAGAAAAAATTTAAAAAGGCATGAAAACTCCATTGAAACATTTAAAAAGGTTCCAATGAAAATTTTCAATAAATTTAAAAAGGACCAAATTGTAACGATATAATATTACACTATGTTGTATATTACAACAATATACCGTTGGAATAAATTATATACTGTTAAATTATATACATGTATACCATTTTTGTATATAACACAAATCCATCTTGTTCACTAGTTCAACTAAATTTCAACCCAAATTTTACAGCTATATTGCAAATTCTCCGCCAAATTGGCTCAAACTTTTGCCACAACCACTAATCAACATTTTAAACAAACCCCAAGCAAAATAAGATCAAAACAACTACAAACTCAACAAACCCAATATATGAGTTTCAAGCTTCAAGGTCCTTCAATGGTGGATATGATTTTTTTCAATAGCAAATCTCCAAAAATCTCCGGTATTAACTTTCTAAAGGTACTGTAAATAATATTTTAGAATATCTATTTTGAATCAAGAACCAAATCTTAAAGTTGAAATTTCAATTCAAGAGCTTCAAGCTTAACAATGACGTGTCTTTAAAAATTTAATACCAAACATCTCAAATCAGCTCCTAATGAGACCAAATTTCAGTATGAACTTCTCAAAGATACTAGAATTAGTTATTTGACACCCACTTCAAATCAACAAAAAATCTTCAAGTTGATATTTTAAATTCAAAAGTTTCAAGTTTAATGATGATAGGCTATAATTGCATATTTTAGTCGCTTATTACACTCGAATTTACTGCACTTTAATTGAGTTTGCGCTTTAATCGCTAGTGTTTTGCACTAATTGTGTGTTTTATGACTTGTAGGTGTGATTCCGAGCTATATAGATGTTATGGAATGAATTTAAGTGATTTGAAGTCTGAGTAAAAGCTTAAGGAATTAAGCCAGGATCGTGTTCGGAGGTCAAATTTGATAATTAAGTACGAACGAAGACTTGAGGAGGCATATTGCACAATGTCTAGTAAAATAGATATAACTTTTTGCTCAGAACTCCATTTGGGCTCCACAATATATGGTTGGAAAGCTAACTCAAAGGGCTACAACTTTCATGTTTTACGTTTGTCCAAATTCCAAACGGAACAGGGTGAAAAACCGCAGTTTTGCCGCGACCGCGGCAGAACCGCGGTAGAAGATGGTCGCGGACAACTGAAGAATCAGAGGGCATGTTTGGCCGCGGTTCCACCGCGACCGCGGCAGGAAGCGAAAATTTTAGGGACTAAAGTGCAAAACATGGTATTTTAAGTCCTAAATCCTATATTAAACAAAGGAGGCCGGCCAAGAACAAGAGGGGACATATTTTGGACACAAATTAGACCTAAGGAGGCAGGGGGACATACTTTAGGGTTAGACAACACCCTTGGAGGCAAGAACACATTGGGAGCAAGGCGGGGAATTTTTCTACGAGTTTTTTCCTTCCTCTTCCTATTTTTCATTGTTGGTTATGACTTTTAGTATTGTAGTTTTACATACTATTATGAATAGCTAATTTGTTATCTAGAGTTTTGATAGAACCTTTTGTAGGATAAATTCTTGTTATGTTTTTATATAATTGAGCCATAACTTTTCTCTATTTGTTCAACTACGTTTATATTGTGGTTGGTTGAAGAGCTCTCAATTAGCTGTGCCTATTTAGTATGCATAACTCGGGAGAGAGTGAATATTTAGGTAATTGTTGAACAACACCACTCCCAGAGTATATGAGGGATCAATAACCGAGGGTTTAAAGGCGGGATTAGGGATAACGAAGCCTTGGTTGCGATCTGAAGTGAGCTGTATTAAAAGCCAGCTAGCGTAGCTCGGGAGAGTGCGTCTAGTAAATTGTCGTAATTACTCGGGAGAGATTTACGGTAATAAGAGTGCTCATGATCGGTAGAGAATACTTAGGCGAAATTATAGAAGACATAGCGGGAAGGATTCCGACAATAGAGGAAATCATAACTCTAGACCTCCTTAATCTTTTCTCTAACCCTCAATATCTTTAGTTGTTAATTCACTATTTTAAATTGTTAGTTAAGTAGTTAAACACAAGAATCTTAATATCTATAGGTTAGGAATTGTTCAAGCTTGTCTTCTTGGTGATAGTGAACAGCTGTAGCTAAACCTTAGTTCTCTGTGGGATTCGACTCCGGACTTGTAAACCGGATTATATTTGCAACGACCGCATTGTCCTTTTTATAAGGCATAGTTGGGCGTGATCACTTAACGATGACAGATCTTCTATTTCTTCTACTAAAATCCTCTCAGCAACGACCAATTGAAGCATTAAAAGAGTTTGATAATTATTAATGGGTTTTCATGAGATTTGATATTAGAAGGGAAAAGGCTTTGAAAATGGGTAGTCGGATAAATAATTTGGATTGAAATAGGCATACATTGTAAAGACAAATCAAAATGGACAAGAATAAGTAATAAAAGGGGTATTATCACTTTTAGCCCGTGTCATAAACTATTTATATCTGGTAGGCAAAAAAGTGTATATAACATACAATATATATATATATATATATATATATATATATATATATATATATATATATATATATATATACAAAAATATATATATTTTT
>NW_017675554.1:0-1041 GCF_001879085.1 Nicotiana attenuata | reverse complement strand
AATTGAACCTCGTAAAGCGCAACAAGTTGATATTGTGGATAGTAGCCAATATGAGCATGAATTGGCTACAGAAATTGCCATTATACTGGAGGATTTAAAAAAATACGAGGATGAGCTAGAGGAGAAGGCCAGAGTAGAACACCAACAAGCAATTGAACTAGATGTTGAGGATGCCGATGTCGTACAAAAGATACTAGAGTCAACCAAGGATATTGAGGATACATATTTAGTTGACTCTATTGTCATTAGTATTGAGAATGTAGACAGTCCCAATGTTCATGTAGTTGAGCGCATTGGTCCACACTCCAAGCATTTTTCAACATTGTGTTTGGATGATGATATAGAAATAGAGTCATCCGAGCCACTTGAGGAGTTAAGGAATGAGGAACAAGGTGCTTACATTCTGGAGTTCTTCTTGCCAGAAAGTCGGAATTACACACCTCATCTAAAGGCCAAGAAGTGCAGAACACTATATTATTTTAGTGGGCCAGTCAGATTCGTTCCACGCCCCATGACCATAATCATAAACTTGAAGCCAAGTTGAGGGTTCAATTCATAAGCTCGAGGTGGAGGCAAAAGTGATTCGCGTCGTGCCGCGACGTTAAATCAAGCGCTTGTTGGGAGGCAACCCAGCTTTATTGTCTTTCTTTTATTTATTTATTTATTTTGTATTATTTTGTAGTGTCTAATTTTTTAGTTTTTTTAGGAGAATGGAAAGCAAAGGTATTGGAAGGATGCAACAGCAAACCAATGGCTGGAACTAAGTGTGAGGTACCCGCACGAAGGACCAAGCTTGGGAGAAGTCTGAGTACCCCATGAGTTGTTAGTGCTTCGGCCTTTGGCCTACCAGGGAGTCTCTTTTACCCTTTTATTAGTTATGGTGTGCATTGGGGACAATGCACAATTTTAAGTGTGGGGTGATGAGATTGTCTGGGTGACTTTTCATGCTACTTTAGCTGTATTAGTTTAATTAAATAGTTTTTTTAAAAGATTGGACTTTTCCCGACGATGGATCTATTAGATAATTTTCATGAGGGATTT
>NW_017675553.1:60737-64728 GCF_001879085.1 Nicotiana attenuata | reverse complement strand
ATGGAACAGAGATGATTAGGTTATAATTAGTTCATGTTATGTTTCACGTGATTATTGGTTATCACCTATATATCACAAGTTCGAGAGCTTTCCATGCATGCGCATGCAACAAAGAGATAAAGAAACATATCGTTTCCCAATTACTTTGTGCACAAACCATAGCTAAAATTGGAATTTAAATAGTTAGAAGTCGAAATTTTGAAGTAACTAATTTTATAGGAATAAGCGTACCAAGTTATAAGCATCCATATATACTAGCTTGTTGATATTGATTGAGTTTTGAGAGGCTTTTGCTGCTATATTTACGGGTACAAAGAAAACCAATAAATCCGGACATAAAATAAAGAATTAAAGTTTACTATTTTGTTCTTTCCAGTTTAAAAATAAGGAAATAGAGAATACTCATATACCATACCCAGCGTAGTAACAACCACTAAATTAATTACTCAAAGGAGTTCAGTAATTTAATCACTATAATAGTAAAGTTACAATACTATAGTTATATTTAAGTAACTGAACTTTATCAACTATAATAGTAAAACCACAAAATTACTTTTGTCATATAAAGTAACAAAATTTTACCTACTATAGTAAAAGAAACAAAAATTGAATACTTTAACAGTAAGTTACATTGATCGATGTGGGGTCCAGTCCTCAAATAACAAGTAAAGAAAGAAGAAAAAGAAAAATAGTGATTGGTTGAAAGAAATGCAAATGGTGGGCTCTGCAGAATAATTTGCAAAACCAATTTGGAATTGGTTTTGGGCGTTGACCATGTTACAACTTGCAACAACCCAAACAATCTGATTGGTTACTTGGGTGGCCATTTACTACTACAGCTACATTTCTCATTGTAAACACACCAAATCGAGAGAAGCAACGGAGAGTTAGAGAGAGTAATCCAAAGATTGTAGTCTGTGAGATAAATAGTGAGTGGGAGTAATATTGTAGTGAGGTGTTTAAAATAAAGAGTGTTATTTCTTTCAAAGTTGTAGTAGTCTCTTGACACTACTAAGTTATAATATTATAGTGGTAATATTACTTCGCTGGGGTATTGTATTTTATCCCGTTAAAATATTTGGTATCGTTGTTACTCTCTTGTGTTATTGTTATTTACCGTGGATATTATTCCTGGGTGTGATTATTATTTTTTTCCAACAACGTGGTATCAAAGCCATGGCGAGCAACGGTCCGCTGTCTTTTCAGTATCCCCGTCTCACAAAAGATAATTATGAGAAATGGTGTCTACGTATGAAAGCCATTCTTGGCTCTCAAGATGTGTGGGAAATCGTAGATAGAGGGTATGCAAAACCCGATAATGAGGAAGTTCTGCCTCAAAATGTAAAAGATGTCTTGGCAAAGACAAGGAAGAAGGATCAACAAGCCCTCACGCTCATCCACCAATGTTTGGATGATGCCTTGTTTGAGAAGGTGGCAGATGCTACCACCTCAAAGGAAGCTTGGGAGATTTTACAAAATTCTCTCCAAGGAGTTGACAATGTGAGGAAGGTAAAACTTCAAATTCTAAGGGCTGATTTTGAAGTTTTAAAAATGAAAGAATCCGAATGCATTTCGGGTTATTGTTCAAAAGTGAAGGCTGTTGTAAATCAATGACGATATGGGGAGGACATAGAAGATGTCCGTGTGGTAGAAAAGATCCTTCGCACTTTAACACCTAAATTTAATTTTGTGGTGTGTGCTATTGAGGAGTCTAAAGATTTAGACTCTATAATGGTGGAGCAATTGGAGGGTTCTTTACAGGCCCGTGAAGAAAAGATCAAGAGGAGACAAGAAGTGCCATTGGAGCAACTTCTTAAAACTCAGGCATCCTTCAAGGATTATGGAGGCGAAAAAATCTATCGAGGGAATGGATGAGGACGAGGCCGTGGCGGTCATGGACGAGGAAGAAGTAACGGTAACAACTTCAACAATGAAATTAAAATCCACCAAACATTCAGAGGTCGTGCTCGTGGACAAAGAGGAGGAAGAGGACGTGGCTTACTGCCAAGAAAATAATGGACAAAGGTATGACAAATCAAAAATTGAGTGTTATAATTGTCATAAATTTGGCCACTACTCTTGGGAATGTCGTAGCAATATTGAAGAAAAGGCTAACCTCATTGATGACAAGAAAGAAGAAGATGAGCCAACATTATTGCTGGCACTCAAGGAAGAAGACAGGGATGATTGCAGCTCGTGGTATTCGGACAATGGAGCAAGCAATCATATGTGTGGATGCAAAGAAAAGTTTGTGGAGATCAATCAAACGGTGAGAGGTAATGTGTCCTTTGGAGATACCTCAAAGATTCAAATCGAAGGGATAGGTACGATTCTGATCTCCTGTAAAGATGGTAGTCACAAGCTAATTTAAGATGTTTATTATGTGCAAAAATTAAAAAGTAATATTTTGAGTTTGGGCCAACTTCTTGAAAAGGAATATGACATCCACATGAAAAATATGCATTTTTTGGCTTAGAGATTCAAGTGGAATTCTAATTGCTAAAGTGCATATGGCAAAGAATAGATTATTTTCTCTGAATCTTAAAACGACTGATGCAAAGTGTTTGAAAGGCTAATGTGCAAGATGAATCATGGTGTTGGCACATGCGATTTGGGCACTTAAATTGTGAAGCGCTCAAATCAATGGGAGAAAAGAACATGGTACATGGGATACCATCAATCAACCATCCAAATCAACTGTGTGAAGCTTGTCTTCTAGGAAAATATGCAAGGAGGAGTTTTCCGAAGGAGGCCATGTCAAGATCAACCAAGCCGCTCCAGCTTGTTCACACTGATGTATGTGGACCAATCAATCCACCTTATTTTGGTAAAAGTAAATACTTTCTGCTCTTCATCGATGACTTTAGTAGAAAGACTTGGGTTTATTTCTTGAATAAAAAATCTGAAGCTTTTGCTGCTTTTAAAAATTTCAAAGTACTTGTGGAGAAAGAAAGTGGCTATGAAATTAAAGTTTTAAGGTCCGATAGAGGAGGCGAATTCACTTCAAAAGAATTTAATGACTTCTGTCAATCTCATGGAATTCGTCGCCCTCTAACTGTACCTTGTTCACCCCAACAAAATAGAGTTGCAGAGAGAAAGAATCGAACTATTCTTAATATGGCTCGATGTATGTCGAAAGCTAAAAGTATGCCCAAGGAATTTTGGGCCGAAGCTATTTCTTGTGCAGTTTATTTGAACAACAGGTCTCCAACAAGGAATGTTAGAGATCGAAGCCCTCAAGAAGCATGGAGTGGAAGAAAGCCAAGTACCAAGCACTTGAGAATCTTTGGGAGCATAGCCTATGCTCATGTGCCACATCAAGGGAGAGCAAAGCTTGACGATCGAAGTGTCAAGCATGTATTGTTGGCTATGATACGAGTTCAAAAGACTACAAATTATACAACCCAAGCAGTGGCAAGGTGGTGGTAAGTCGCGATGTTGAATTTGATGAAGAATTGGCATGGGATTGGGAAGCTCATGAAGAAACTTCATACGATTTTCTTCCATACTTTGGTGATGAAGAAGAACCAGAGACCGTGGAACCTGTGCAGGATACAACTCCACCTCCTTCTCCAACCAATGTTGCATCTCCATCTTCTCAAGAAAGTTCAAATGAACAGTAGCAAAGGACAAGGAGTATTCAAGAGCTCTATGATGACACAGAAGAAGTTACTAATTTTGATTTTTTATGTTGTCTCTTTGCTGACAGTGAACCAATGAACTTTGATGAATCTGTTACAAACAAAAAGTGGAGACAAGCCATGGAGGAGGAGATTGAGTCAATAGAGAAGAACAACACTTGGGAGTTAATAACTCTTCCCACGGGTCATCGAGCAATTGGAGTGAAATGGGTATACAAAATAAAGAAGAATGCTGATGGAGATGTGGAGAAATACAAGGCACGACTTGTGGCTAAAGGCTACAAGCAAAGGCAAGGCATTGACTATGAAGAAGTCTATGCACCTGTTGCCCGCATGGAGATGATTCGTTT
>NW_017675553.1:58396-60063 GCF_001879085.1 Nicotiana attenuata | reverse complement strand
ACTCATAATGGGTCACAATTCGATCTCTATCGAATTAACACCCTTACGGCCGTCGGCCATCGGCACTCATTTGAAAGTCACTAGAAGAATTCTTCGCTACCTAAAAGGTACGATTTGACTTTGGGTTATTTTATTCTTCTTCTAGTGATTTCAGTCTTATGGGATTTTGTGATAGTGATTATGCGGAATATATTGATGATAGAAAAAGTACAACTGGTTTTCTATTTTTCTTGGGTAATTCTGTTATTTTTTGGAGTTTAAAGAAACAATCAATTGTTACTCTCTCGACTTGTGAGGCTGAATATATAGCAGCAACATCTTGTACATGTCATGCTATTTGACTGAGATTGAAGGAGCTCAATTTACCACAAATTGAAGCTATAGAGATTTGTATTGACAACAAATCCGCACAGGCAGTCGCGAAGAATCCAGTGTATCATGATCGAAGCAAGAATATAGATACAAGGTATCATTTCATCAGAGAAAGCATTGCCAAGAAGGAAGTTGAGCTCAGATATGTGAAGTCTCGTGATCAAGTTGCAGATATCTTTACAAAGCCTCTCAAGTTTGAAGATTTTCAGAGATTTAGATCAAGACTTGGAATGAAGAAGAAAAATCAAAATTAAAGGAGAGATTTGTGGGGTCCAGTCCTCAAATAATAAGTAAAGAAAGAAGAAAAAGAAAAATACTGATTGGTTGAAAGAAAAGCAAATGGTGGGCTCTGCAGAACAATTTGCAAAACCAATTTGGAATTGGTTTTGGGCGTTGCCCATCTTACAACTTGCAACAAACCAAACAATCTAGTTGGTTACTTGGGTGGCCATTTATTACTATAAATAGCAACTATATTTCTCATTGTAAACACACCAAATTGAGAGAAGCAACAGAGAGTAATCCACAGAGTGTAGTCTGTGAAATAAATAGTGAGTGAGAGTAATATTGTAGTGAGGTGTTTAAAATAAAGGGTGTTATTTCTTTCAAAGTTGTAGTAGTCTCTTGACACTACTAAGTTGTAATATTATAGTGGTAATATTACTCCGCTGGGGTATTGTATTTTATCCCGTTAAAATATTTGGTGTCGTTGTTACTCTCTTGTGTTATTGTTATTTACCGTGGATATTATTCCTGGGCGGGATTATTATTTCTTGTCAACAAACGATAGATTTAGTTGGGCAAAAGTTTTGTGACTTTATGTTATATGCAGTGGGTAAAGTTCAATGAATTAAATCATGTGATAAACAAGAATTTTGTGAGTCTCTATGTGAAATTAACTCTTGTTGTAAATCAAAATGATATATTAATTCTCAAGATTTCGATCGGTATTAATAATCTTAGACCCTACTATAACTTTCTAAACCAAAGCATCAAAATACCTGAAGAGAGTTTATTTAAGCCAAATTTTGTTCTTCTTCAATTTAAGGGAAAGAGAAAAATATACCATATATATATAACCATTAAACTATTCATTAATCATTTCTGTGTGATTCTATCTTGCAATTTCGAGAAAATGAGTTTGCCATTGATTTCCCAATCTCAATATCAACATTACCCTATATCAAGAGTGGATTACGTCATCAATATTTGTGAAATATTGCTATATAAGATCGACATTAATACTCCTGAGAGTATTATAAATAAAATAATGTGCATAAAATTAATTATCTTTA
>NW_017675553.1:54128-54766 GCF_001879085.1 Nicotiana attenuata | reverse complement strand
TCCGATCTGTTAATGGGATGATTGCCAATTATTTAAAAACAAATTATAAATAATTACGTAAGTTAGTAGACAATAATTTGTAAATATTTCCACGTACGGGAAGTTTAAGGTCACACTTAGTGATTCTTTTTATGATAATTCTGTTCTTTTCACATTTATTATTTCAAAAATTTATGATTTAGATACTGTTGGCAATCTGATTATTATCTAGTATGTTAGAAAGCTTTTTCAAAAACTTAAGCTTATATAGTGCTGGAGTTTTTACAAATAAACTAAATAACTTCAGCCAGAGGCGGTGCCAGAATTTTAAGCTTATGGGTTCCTACAACAATCTCAAGTTAATTTACATGATAACTGGACCAACGAACTGGGTTCCACGCCAAATATTCTTATACTTTTAATAAAAATTTTAGTACAAATACAGGATCTATGCAAAAGTTACTGGGTTCACGGGAACCCGTAATGTTTGATCTAGATCCGCCCCTGACTTCAGCATCTTCTGCTGAAGTGTTTGAAAAAGCTTTTATGACAAAACTAATGAATCCAGGACAAAAAAACTTCAGCTTATTTAGTGCTGAAGTTTTTACAAATGAACTAAAATAACTTCAGCATCTTCTGCTGAAGTTTTTGAAAAAGCT
>NW_017675553.1:42139-52723 GCF_001879085.1 Nicotiana attenuata | reverse complement strand
TCTGAGGTGTAATAAATATCCAATTATATGTTGCCACCTGATTTTTTCATCCATGTCAAACGGGTCAATACTAAAATACCTGGACCCGACCCTATTTTTTGTGGGTTTATTTCATCTAAATGGGCCAGGTATGAAATCGGCAGATGAAAGCTTTTGAACTTACAGAATGAAGGGGGGCAACAATGGATAGAAATATACGATCAGGTTCAGGTATTTTAGTATTGACCGGTTTGACATGGATGAAAAAATCAGTTAGCAATATTTAATTGAATATTTATTACACCTCAGATTTAACAGGCTATATTTTTTGCACTGATCTCAGCTTTTGCGTAAAGTGGAACATAAGAAATAGAGTTGGAGTGCCAAAGTGGAACCTATAAAATAGAGTTGGAGGGCCAAAATGAAACAAGGTAGAGACAGAGTGCCAAAATGAAAAATGGTGCCAAGTTGGATGAGCTATATATGTATTTCGCCTTTAATCATTTTTGGCTCAATTAAATCAACACGTGTCTTATATCTATTTGGTCCATTAAGTTACCTACTTTTACCATCACCCAAAAAAGAAAAGAATCATGAACGAGTGCGGTGAAATGGATCGATGAAATCCCTTTACCTTTAATAAAAAATCTCGTTATATAAATATTGAAACTGCTGGTATAAAGCATTTTCTCCTGAAATAGGTATGATGAGACATGAATTTGAGATAGTCGAACGAACATATTTTGAATACCAAGTTATTATAAAAAAGAATAAAGAAGGATAACTATTAAGTACTAGTACATTTTTATTTTATTTATTTATTTTAAAAAAAAAGAAAAAATGACCCCACCCCATGTGCTAATATATCATGAGAGAATTTCTTGGCAAAGCGTTTTCCTACGGATAAATCATTTATCGATCAAAATGGGACAATGATATAGACAGTATGTTACTCAAGAACCATAACAAATGTATAAAGTTTTTGACCAAATGTTTCTCCATTTTGGCACGTAATTTCATGACATTTTTTTATTTATTCTGAAGATCAAAAAATAATAAATTCGACTGAACCTAATATTTTTAATATAGAACAAGAATTTCAACTTTTAAATTTATAATTTCAAAAGTACCATGAGGACAATACTACAAATTTTAATGGTTGAACTCATAGAATTTAATTTTAAATCCACCTATATTTAGTGAAAGTTTGAATTACAGTGTTCCAATTATTTCTATTGTCTAGTTGGGTCTTCAGCACTTCTTACGTACGTTGTGCGAGGGAGGTGTTTGGACATGAGTTTATAAAAAGAGAAACTTTCAGAAAGTAAAAATTGCACGGGGCGCCCTATTTGGTCGCCCCCATTTAACTTATATTTATTTTTTAAAATAGGCAGAATAGCCTAGGAGACACTTGTACTTGTTCCGGTTTGTCATCCTGGTCCCTACACTCCATAAAGTTTCATCCAGACACTTCAACTTAATCAAAACAAGACTTTTAAACACCTCCGGAATCGTGTGATGCTCACTTGCTTGACGTGGATGACAAATCAGCATCCACATCAGATTCTATGCCAAAATAATATTATTTAACAAAATTTTAATTTCATAAACAAAAAATGAAATAAATAAAGCAAAAAGTTAAAATTAAAATTAAAGAAAACCCCTCCTCCCTTCTTCAAACTCACCCACTCAACCTTCTTAAAAGAATAACCCACTGCCATGGCTCCTCCATGTTACACCCCGTGTTTTCGTATGTAAGAGTACATCATAAGTCAATTAATGTAAGCTAAGAAAGGGAATCGTCTTTTAAAAGTTTACAAAGTTAGTTCATCATGTTAATGTGGAGGTTACAAATATTTAAGATCATTAGTACCAAGTAGCAAGAGGGTTTGAAGGCTTAGAAGCTAAACGAATTGAAGAAAATAAGTTTCGTCGAAAGTCGACAAGTTGGAATGTTTTACCATATAGTTTTGGGGTGATACTAGGGTTATTAACATTATAAGGAGATTATATTATGAGTTGTTTTAGTCGTACGATAGTTGGTGTTATGTTTTGAAGTCAAGCGAGTTGTGGAACAAAAGTTGGAAAAAGGTCATCACAAGTTCCATTCATAAATGTGCTGAAAATTAGGTCAAATGTAACTGAGTTTTTCTCCCAAAATACTTAGAATTAGGGGATGATCTACCTATCAAATTAAAGATCTATGAGTCTAGTTTCCAACTCATTAACCGTTCATCAATAAGACATCGGAGTAGAGAGATATAGGCATTTTTGCGAGACTGCACAAGCTGCTAGGTGACAAGTAGGTGTGTCACCTACTTGGTTAAATGATAGCCCAAAAATAGGAAATTTCGGGTCGGCCAAAGAGACCTTTTAAAGGGTTATCTCCTGCAATATAACCCTCACTATATATCACAAATAACCAGACCTAAACCCCTGCAAACTTCCTCCCTAAAATTATCCACAAACCCTAATCGATTTTCCCTCTCTTTCAAGTTCTAATTGGGGGTAAAACCTAGAGTTTGAAGAACCAAGGGAAGGGCTGAGTTATCCAACAAGTAAGGTGAGTTTACTGCTCTTTTTCATACATTTATTCTTCTGTGAATTCATGGTAATTCGTTCTATACATGTAAGAACTCGCGGAACGGTGATCGAAAGCCGTGAGTTCGAGTTATTCACTTGTAGCGGACTGTTTTGTGTTGCTGTTGGGCTGCGTGTTTTACTACTGTTTTGTGGAGTTTTGAAGGAGGAAGGATGTGGAAAAACACCATATAGATGTAGGGTTGTGGGCTGGCAGTTCTTCGTAACATTTCCGGGTCGTTTGACACGACTACGGTGGCCGTCGTATGTATGAAGTGATTAGGTTGTGCGTGGACTGTTTTGGGAGGCTCAATATGATTATTATTGATGTTGTATGGGCTGTTTGGTGATTGTTTGGAATTGTGTGAAGTCATATATATAGGGGAGGTGCTGTTCGTTTCATCGTAAAATAGGTTGTGGTCGATACATAATAGTTATGACGCTTGAATGATAACTACAGTATCGTTTCTCTTATTGTAGACTAAGGAGTCGTGAAAATTGCATAGCTTGAGATTGGGGCAGTATATACAAGGTATGTTAAGGCTCTCCCTTCATTCTTTTGGCATGATCTATAGTGAAACGAACGTAAACGATACGCTATTTCATAATGAATCTACTCCTAGCAACTAAGGTTGTCCATGTTGTTCTTTCCTTACAAAGTTATTCCAAGAAAGTATGTATGATCCTTGAGTCCTAGTGAAGTTCATATTGATGGTATGATGTCCATGATGTTAATCGATGGTGCAATGACCTTATGTCACTCCAAAAGGTTTAGAACGTGACTCCATGAGTCCAGCATGCATTATATATGTATCTATTTTACTCTACCGAGCCGCGCTATAGTCGGCCGGGTATGGCACCTATTGTGCAACCACTGATCAGTTGGGTTTACCGAGCTCCACGTGGCCGGGTACGTTTTTTTCGAGTCCTCTTTGAGGCCGGGTATGATATGATGATGATGATGCCCACAGAGGCCTATGTTTTTAAAAGTTTATGTATATATATGTATTATGCATTTCATGTCAGTAGCCCCCAGAGGCACTCAGATGTTACAGGTTGTATCTCCTCTATCTCTCTTTACATTACTGTTCTTATTTATGCTTTCCTTCCTTACATACTTGGTACTTTATTCGTACTGACGTCCCTTTTGCCTGGGGACGCTGCGTTTCATGCCCGCAGGTCCCGATAGACAGGTTGACATTCCTCCTAGTAGGCTATCAGCTCAGCAAAGGTGTTGGTGTACTCCACTTGCTCCGGAGTTGCCTATTTGGGTCAGTATGCTTTGGATATGTATTGATTGGTATGGCGGGGCCCTGTCCCGACCTTTATGATTTTATGTACTCTTAGAGGCTTGTAGACAGATGTCAGGTGTATGGATACTTGTATGGACTTGTCAGCCTATGTTTTGAGTTTACAAATGGTCATGTCGGCCTTATAGGCCCGTATGTCACATGTATAAGTTCGTATATCATGCTGGGTCATCATACGTTAAGTATTCCCTTATGTTTTATTCTTGTTATCTCATGAAGGGTTTTCTAGCTCATTTACCCATGATAGTATGATAAGAAATATATGTTACGTTGGTACTCGGTTGAGTAAGGCACCGGGTGCCCGTCGCGGCCCTTCGGTTTGGGTCGTGACAAACTGGGTATCAGAGCAGTTCTGTCCTAGGGAGTCTACAAGTCGTGTCTAGTAGAGTCTTGTTTATGGGTGTTTCGTGCACCACACTTATAAGCAGGAGGCTACAGGGCATTTAGGACTGTCACTCTTTCTTTTTACTCTAAATCGTGTGGTAGAGCTCAGTTGTAAGAATTCAAACTTCTAAATTCTATTTTATCCGTAATACAATGATACCTACATCGAGAAAGATAGTTGGTTAGAGATTGAATGTGGCTCTGGAAGAGCTGAGTTAGAGGAACTCGATTTTGCATCACACTAATGATGAGTAAATGTAAGTTCTTCAGCAGATCATGTGTCTACTAAGATGTGTGAGCTTCTTGAGAAGGAGCCCCAAGGCATGGATATCTATCCACCCATATGGTAAAAAGCAACAAGAGAATCAGAAGGTAGATACAAGTTTCAACAAATAAAAGAAGCAAGGTGGCGAAGGTTACGAGGTACCAGTTAATGAAGGTTCAGTATTTACAATTCAGGCAGAGAAATACATGCATTCTGAGTTACCTTGAACAGTAACAGAGTTATATACAATTGACCACACCCATCTCAATTATGCCCTATGGGAGCTGACAAATATAATTTAAGAGAANTATTCCTCTACCCCAATTTGGAAGGGCTATGAAAAAATTTGAAAGCTAAAATCACCGGAAAAAATGGAGGAGTCATAGAGAAGGGGAATATGACATGATGGAAGAAGAAATACACACCTAGGAGAAAATCGAATGAAAGAAGGGATGAAAAAAGATGAAGAAAAAGGAGAAGGGAGGGGATCTAAAGAAGAAGACGGGGAGTAGAGGCGGGAGGGGGGGGGGTGGTCAGAACGAACTCCTGAAGTGGTCTTATCCTTTCTGCTTGAGATGAGCAAAGTGGTCAGACCAAAATAGACGATTAGTGAAGAATCTAATATCGTTTGTAGTATTTGATTTGGCTGAAGAAGAAGACCGGGGGGGGGGGGGGTCAGAACGAAGGGGGAAGGGGCTGAAAAAGAAGGCGGGGGCGGGGAGCAGAACGAGGGGGGGGGTCGCTGCTAGTATTTTTATTTATTTATTTATTAATTTTTATTTTTTTAATAAAGAAAAACCATCAGCTCACGCACCTAATGTGCGTATAAATCACTCATTTTGTCCACTTCAGCCATATCAATGCCACATAAGCTCGGTCAAAGGTCAGAAGTGTTTAAAAGTCTTGTTTTGATTAAGTTGAAGTGTATGGATGAAACTTTATGGAGTGTAAGGACCGGGATGACAAACCGGAACAAGTACAAGTGTCTGGATGAAACTTTAAAATATTTTAACTTGTACCCACTTTTTAAATAACTTCAGCCCCTTTTCTCCTCCTCCTTCTCCTCCTTCATTTTCTATTTCTTTTAATGTAGAAGCTAAGAGCTGCCCGAGTCTTGATACCAAAATCAGTAGGGGAAGCAGGACTTTGAACTTTAGGCTCTGTTCCAAACAGAACCATTTCCTCACTCAAAAGAAGAGCAGGTTTAATACCTTCTGATTCCAGCTTATCATCTACTAATAAAGTTGACTGCTTTCTGCCATTGAAAGCTTCTGGAGAGAAATCCATTGAAATTCTTGGAGAAATGGGTGGGTTTGTATGATTTTTGGTGGGAGATATTGCAAAAAGAAGTAGTGTTGTCAGCCATGAGACCTTGCTGTTTGCTGCTCACTACTCTTTTTGAATTGTTCCTCAGCATCGCCATTAACATTTAACAGCTCTTTCTCAGAAAAACAAGAAGTTTAAAAGAAGATGGATAAGCTACGAAAAGAAAAACTTCAGCTCTAGAGCTGAAGTTCGCCAGTTACAAAAACAAAAACTTCAGCTCTAGAGCTGAAGTTGGCTAGTTACAAAACAAAAACTTCAGCTCTAGAGCTGAAGTTTGCCAGTTACAAAAACAAAAACTTCAGCTCTAGAGCCGAAGTTCGCCAGTTACAAAATAAAAACTTCAGCTCTAGAGCTGAAGTTCGCTAGTTACAAAACAAAAACTTCAGCTCTAGAGCTGAAGTTTGCCAGTTACAAACAAAAACTTCAGCTCTAGACCTGAAGTTCGCCAGTTACAAAACAAAAACTTCAGCTCTAGAGCTGAAGTTCGCCAGTTAAAAAACAAAAACTTCAGCTCTAGAGCTGAACTTCAGGCCCGGCTACTAGAATGCTGAAGTTTTGCGTGATTGCCTTTGCTACTTCAGCCCCGTATGCTGAAGTTATGCGAAAAAGCGGGTACGCTTGCAATTTTTTTTACAAAGCGGGCACAAGTTAAAACGTGACATAAAAAGCGTGTATAGATGCAAATGCCCCTTTCAGAAACCACTATGTTTTAGTGGTTATTAGCTAGTTGTAGCTACCATTTACTATATTACTTATTATAGTTATGTTTTCAGATTTTTAGAGTGTATTCGATGTATTTAAGCTACTGTATTCATGAATATAGTAGCATTTCTAGGCGTGAAACAGGGGATTACAACTAGACAGATTTTTTTATTCGAGTGTATTCGACTGTATTCATGGCGTGAAACATGGGATTACAGGTGGACAGATTATTGTATCCGACTGTATTCAGGGCGTGAAACAGGGGATTACACTGTTTTTAAACGGAAAGTGAATCAGTTAACATAATAGACTCCTAATATAACTCAACAAACTCAATTATAACACATAAATTTTGTATTTCCAGTTATAAAAAAGATTCTCAACCGAAAAATACCCCAAAAATATAGCAATCTTTAGAAAAATTATATAATATATCCGAACACATAAATTATATTAATTAAAAAAAACATATGAATACATTCATGGAATATAGCGAGACAGTGAATACAATGAAATTCATAGAATACAGCGGGATACATTGAAATATAATAGAAAAAAAGATAATGAATACAATGAAATACATAGAATACAACGAGATACATTGAAATACAATGAAAAAAAAGACAATGAATACAATGAAAAACATCGAGATACATTGAAATACATTGAAATATATTAAAAGAAAATTCAAGTTGCTCAGCCCCCAACTCCATCGTATTTGTTCAAGAACAACCCTAATGTCGTCTCGTTGAAGCAACATCAGTATCCAGTCCTTGCTCGCCGTCACAAAGAGAAATAATCTAGATCTTTAGAGTCTTTAATGCCAAAAAAGGGGAGAAGAGCCTTTATTACTATTTAGAATCTTTAGACCCAAAAGATTGAATTTTGACATGAAATTACAGAAGACGAAAACAAATACTAAAACTTCAGCTGGGGCATCAACGTTCCAATGGAAGAGAAGGAGATGATTACCTGGACCAGAAGCACAAGAAAGTTGGATTATGTCTGATACCAACAGGACAAGTAGAGACTAGAGCCTAAAAAGGCATCGGGAAGTATAGAGAGAGAGGGAGAATAGATATGGGGTAGGGGATATGAGAAATTTGAGGGGGTATGAGAGAGAAAAATAATACAAAGCTTATTTTATAGGTTAAGGGTAGGAGGTGACCATAAATAGATATTTGGCTATAAAAAATCAAAAGGTAGCTATGGAATATAATTTTTTAAAAGGGTATTTATTTAAAATAAATAAGGTATTAACCTTTGCTATAGGAGGTAACTAATCCTTTTAAAAAAGGTTGTATGGGTCAGAATCCGACCCCACGATAATTAACGAAGCTAATCCCGTCTTAAGCAAATTCATGATTAATTAGTGGCACGACCACTTAGAATTAACGATATTCAACCCTCATCTGATTCGATCAACAAGGCCACGGCCCATCCGCCACCATGAAGGCGAAATCCCAACGTGGTCACGGCCACTTATTGCCAGCTCACGAAGCCCACAACTATAAATACCAAAAGAGGAAACCCTAGAAAGGGGGGCTTCTTCTTGACCACTATTGACAAGAGAAAAAAGAGACAACGATACCCATATTATGGGCAAGAGGAACACCATTGTAAGGCTCTGAACCTCTTCAAGGAGAGGCAGACCAAACCAATATTATCAATAAGGCTTCTAATGTTTCTCCCCCTAACCTAGAGTACTTATTTTCGTTTCCTTCATTTGGTCCAACGGATTATTACAGTTTGCTATGATTTTCCCGTGATTTATTTATATTGTTTTATACTCATAAGATATGTGATAACTTTTGAGCAAACAATTTGGCGCCGTCTGTGGGGATTTCCTAGCAAAATCGCGTAGTTCTTCCCTGAACCAAAAAGGAAGAAACGCCAGAAAAGGAAAACAAAAGCAACCCAACTCAAACAAGCCAAAGCGAATGTCGGACAAGGGGAACTTGAAGATCTCAAGTCGAGTTCCAAGTCCTCTCTCTCTCTGATCTTGGATAGTGCAAAAAAGAAGAAGAAGCCCCTCCTAAGGGAGAATCTCTGTAAGGCATCTACCGCATCCCTAATACAAGCTCCGGCCAAAAACCGGCACGAAGATATCTCGAGCCAAGAGTCTCCTCAAGACAGCCTATATACTCCGATTGGGAGGACAACGCATAAGCTGCTCAAGGTCTCGAATCAAAACCGAGCTTCGGCACTCAATACCCACAACTAAGACCAGGCTACGCGCCTTCACCAGTAAGTTCAGCTACGGTTGAACCAAGACTCAGGCTATGCGCCTTCACCATCAAAATTGACAAAGTTCAACAACAGTTGAACTGGGACTCAGGCCATGAGCCTTCGCCATCAAAATCGACTAAGTTCAACAACAGTGGAACTGGGACTCAGGCTATGCGCCTTCGCCATTAAATCAAGGCTATGCGCCTTCGCCAGTAAGTTCAACTACGGTTGAACCAAGATTCAGGCTATGCGCCTTCACCATCAACATTGACAAAGTTCAACTACGGTCGAACCAAGACTCAGGCTATGCGCCCTCGCCATTAAATCAAGGCTATGCGCCTTCGCCAAGAAGTTCAAATACGGTCGAACCATGACTCAGGCTATGTGCCTTCGCCAAGAAGTTCAAATACAGTTGAACCATGACTCAGGCTATGCGCCTTCGCCATAAAATCAAGCCTATACGCCTTCGCCAGTAAGTTTAGCTACGGTCGAACCAAGACTCAGGCCACGCGCCTTCGCCATCAAATCCAACGAGTTCGACCTCGCTTGAACCATAAGGCTAGATGCCTTCGTCCTCAAATCTAACAAGTTCAACCACAGTTGAACCAGGACTCGGACCAAGCGCCTTCATCATTGAACTCAGCGAAACCCAACCTCCAACGAATCGAGGCGCAGGTTAGGCACCCTCGCCCTTCAAGTAAGTACTCCCAACTCAAACTAAGATTGGGGACACGTAAAGTCCGGCGCCGGTCAAACTACAAGGCCGCGTTTCTGTCATCACGGCCGACAGTTCGATCGCGCCCGAACTGGGACTAAGGCTAAGTGCCTCTATCGCCAAACTACAAGGTCGCGTTTCTGTCATCACGGCCGACAGTTCGACCGCGCCCGAACTGGGACTAAGGCTAAGTGCCGCTATCGCCAAACTACAAGCCGCGTTTCTCTGTCATCACGGCCGACAGTTCGACCGCGCCCGAACTGAGACTAAGGCTAACTGCCGCTATCGCCAAACTACAAGGCCGCGTTTCTGTCATCACGGCCGATAGTTCGACCGCGCCCGAATTGGGACTAAGGCTAAGTGCCGCTATCGCCAAGCAACGGCTCCGACTCGCTCACCCCGAGTTGAAGAAGAAGAGTCGTTAACAATTAAAAACTAACATGCCTACCAGAGTCGAACTCGAAGGCAAATCACCCCTTAGAGCGCATGCAAAGAAAAATCTAAGGGGGAAAAAGAGGAGGTATAAAACAGACACAAGGCAAATAACGGAAAGAAGATCTCATTTATCTACAAAGTTAATTGCGGGTCTTCCCCGCTTACACCCGGCCAAGACCGATCAATACAAGGAAAGAGAAAAGAAAAACAAGAAAAAATGCATATCTTTTTACTCGGCGCCATCCGCGCCACCATCTGCACCAGCGTCAGCCTCTGGCATCGCCGCGTCAAAACCACAGTCGGTACGGCCCTCACGAGCCTTTTGACGCGCTCCCTCGAAAGTAGCTTCGGTCACGATGCCGGCCTCCCACAAATTCTTATATACATCACGTTGGGCCTCGACAAAGACCCAAAGTTCGCGAGCCTGGCTGGAAGAAGCGGCTTGGTCCCGTAGGCGCTGATTCTCTTATTCTAAGGCTGTGATCCGGTCCGCCATGACTTGGGCGTCCTGCTCAAAGACACCGATCCGCTCCTCGAGACTTGCTTCTCTAAAGGCCGCAGTAGCCCTCTCCAATGCCCGTTGGGACTCGTGCACGCGGATAGCTTCCGTCAACGCCCCAGCCCTCGACGAGGCATCCCTCACCTGAAGCTTCAATACC
>NW_017675553.1:31176-40112 GCF_001879085.1 Nicotiana attenuata | reverse complement strand
TCACTCGACGGCCGACTACGTTCGACCGCGACCCAAACGTGGGACTAAGGCTAAGTGCCGCTATCCGACCAAACTACAAGGCCGTCGTTTCTGTCATCACGACCGACAGTTCGACCGCGCCCGAAATGGAACTAAGGCTAAGTGCCGCTATCGCCAAGCAACGGCTCCGACTCGCTCACCCCGAGTCGAAGAAGAAGAGTCGTAAATAATTAAAAACTAACATGCCTACCAAAGTCGAACTCTAAGGCAAATCACCCCTTCGAGCGCATGCAAAGAAAAATCTAAGGGGGAAAAAGAGGAGGTACAAAACAGACACAAGGCAAATAACGGAAAGGAGATCTCATTTATCTACAAAGTTAATTGCGGGTCTTCCCCGCTTTCACCCGGCCAAGGCCGATCAATACAAGGAGAGAGAAAATAAAAAGCAAGAAAAAATGCATATATTTTTACTCGGCGCCATCCGCGCCACCATCTGCACCAGCGTCAGCCTCTGGCGTCGCCGCGTCAAAACCACAGTCGGTACGGGCCTCACGAGCCTTTTGACGCGCTCCCTCGAAAGCAGCTTCGGTCACGATGCCGGCCTCCCACAAATTTTTATATACATCACGTTGGGCCTCGGCAAAGACCCAAAGTTCGCGAGCCTGGCTGGAAGAAGCGGCTTGGTCCCGTAGGCGCTGATTCTCTTCTTCCAAGGCTGTGATACTGTCCGCCATGACTTGGGCGTCCTGCTCAAAGACACCGATCCGCTCCTCGAGACTCGCTTCTCTAAAGGCCGCAGTAGCCCTCTCCAACACCCGTTGGGACTCGTGCACGCGGATAGCTTCCGTTAACGCCCCAGCCCTCGACGAGGCATCCCTCACCTGAAGCTTCAATACTGCGACTTCACCCTCCAACGCAGTCACTTTCCCGCCCCATGCCGCAGCGGCCTCCGCCGCCTTAGCCTGGCCTTGGCGCTCACACTCAGCTGCGGCTCTCTTTACCGCCTCGAGCTCCTCATCCTTCCGGCGGAGCTGCTCCTCGAGAGCACTCGTTCTGCCAAGTGTTTGCTGCATCTGAAGCTCCCGCCTCGCCAGTTCCTCGACCAAGGCCCGGCTACGGGGATCATTCCTCAAGCGCACGCGCAACTCTCGGCACTGATCCCGGTAGCGGCGATACTTCTCCAGCGCCCGCAAAAATATCCCCGAGCGGACTTTGGCTCGACGGATGCTCTCCACCTCCAACAAATAAGACTGCAAAGCAAAGACAACGATTAAGATAAAGAACAAACTAAGGCAAAGAAGAAGCGAACCGACATAATAGTACATACCCTCAAGCCCATCACGGCCACTTCATTCATCAGTCCGATATCCGTAACGCCCCTCAACGATGCATTCTCGGCCTCCAAGCATAGCAGCTCGAACTGCGGCACCAAGCTTTCCCCTTGGAGCAATAAGTTCAACTCCGTGGGAACCTCGATGAAGCGAGATCGCCCCTCTGCGCGTACCACTGAATTGGTGAAGCCTTCCCGGAACATACGGACGCCGTCGAGGTCCAAGTCGGATTCGGACTCGTACTCATCTTCTACAACATCCCTTCCTCCTTCCGCCACCAGCGAGGTAGAACCACCCGCTGTAGCCACCGAAGGAGCGCTTGCCTCACCAACATTAGCAGCCGCTGAGGAACTACCTCCCGTCTCAGCGACTGGAACCACCAATTGAGTCGCCGAAGCGACGGCATCATCATGGCATAAGCCAACCGGGCAAACCCCCATTGCATGTCCACCCTCAGGGTCAGGCGCCGCAGCCACACTCCGCTCCGCATCCGCCGGGGGGGAGTCCAAATTAATTACCGCAGGAGGAGCCAGCGTGAACACGACCCTACGCCTTATCAATGGACTCTCCTCCTCCCCATCTGATGGTGAATCCGCTCTAGGGCGCACAACCCCCTATGGCCCCTCGTCCGGAAGTGCGGCCCGTGCTAGAGAAGGAGCCGCTGAAGATTCAACTGATGTCGCCCTCGGTATTGGGCGCGACACTGGCGCCGCAGTAAGTCGAGCAATTGCACTCGGCCGACGGAAGGCCAACTGAGGGGCCCTGACGCGGCGTGCCCTCCCTGATCACAGAAAAACAAAGTTGATGAATAGAGTTGAAACAAAGCGGAACAGAAGAAATCAATTTTTTACCTGCCGCAGGCCTACGGCCATGTTTCCCCCAAAAAGACGCCCATGTGCGTATCCCCACCGTATGGGGGAGCACGGCCTCGACCCATCCGCGAATCCCAGCTAACGGAGCCGGCGGCAACTTTTCGACTGCAAAATTGATACGAGTTAACGTTTATGAGCACAAGACGTAAGGAGGGGCGGAAAAGGGAATTCGACGATTAAAGAACTTACGTGCATGATTCCAAGCCTCTGGGAACCCAGTAGAGCACGCCACTAAATGTTCAGTCCTGATGTAGAAGAAGTGCTCAAAAGGGCGAGGGTCGACCTCTTCATCCAGTTTTGCAGTCAGGCCCCTCGTCCCGCGAGGGCACGCTCGAATCATGGTACCACGAACTCTCTGGGGAGCGTAGAGGCTAAGCACATGTTGCAGCGTGACCTCCCTACCAGCCAATTCTGCGTATTTGATGAGCATTGCCAATAATTTATAAAGAGAAGGAGTAAGCTGACCCGGGCATACCCCGTAATAACGACAGAAATCAACCACTAGCATTGGGAGCGGGAGCTTAAACCCCAACTTGAAGGGATAGGCGTAAAAAATGCAGTATCCCCTGCGGTCGGTGTGGACCCTCTCCGCAGTATCCCCTGCGGTCGATGTGGACCCTCTCCTCGCTTCTAGCAAGAACGACGTCAGCGTAGCTGGGGATGACCCCTTGTTTCCGTAGTTGGGCCATCCCAATCTCCCCCATTAATGGGTCTTCATCCACCTGATCCTCCCGCCATCGGCGGTGAAATCAGTCATCGGACCTCCGGGCAGAGATACTATCTCGTCAATCGATGGAACTTCATCAGTCTCCACCAGTTCTGCACCGCCCATTGCCGGAGATGGCCCTTCAGTCACCGGAGAGTTAACCGGAAGATCCGTCGGAAGAACGTTTTGGGAAGAACTGCCTGCCATTGTCGAGTCAATAACGAGAATGAAACAAAGTTTGAGGGACGAAGACGGAAGTTATATAAATCGAAGAACAAAGATGAAGGTGAATTAGCCGGAAGAAAAGCTTCTTCAGAATCTCTCTCTGGCAAACAATGAGAATATAAAAATGTATGGGTCAGCCCTTATTTATAAGCAACACAAGTGGCTTTCACAAGCCCCAATAGCCTTCATTAACTACATGACCAACCGCAAACCGATTCGGTTCTGCAGAAACACGCGTCGTTATGACAGGCTCCGTGAAGCGGCTCTTCAGTCGCCAACCGGCGTCTCACCTGCGAAACGGTTGCAACAACCCATGAACACCGAGAGGATGTTCCGTGCGCCTTCAGAACGATGGACGTTGCCAAACACGTATCCAGTGTACCCCTACTCCCTTCGGCTGCACAACATATGACCCGTCCACCATGGTTAACGGTTACGCTCCCAAACAAACGTAAGGATCAGAGCACCACAAAGCTCGACCTCACTCGAATTAAGTTAAAGGGTCAAGCGCCCTCGCCAAGGAGGAGAGTTCGACCTCGATCGAACGACGACTTGATAGCACAATAACAAAACACTAACACCCTACAAGGCTAAGAGCCATCACCAAAGAGAATTCGGCCTCGACCGAAGCGACGGTCGACCTCCCTATCCGAGTTTCTCAAACTACAGTCGATGAAATCCACTCATCGAGCTCGGCCAAGGCATGACCTCAATAAGCGGAGGGACTAACTGTATGGGTCAGAATCCGACCCCACGATAATTAACGAAGCTAATCCCGTCTTAAGCTAATTCATGATTAATTAGTGGCACGACCACTTAGAATTAACGATATTCAACCCTCATCTGATTCGATCAACAAGGCCACGGCCCATCCGCCACCATGAAGGCGAAATCCCAACGTGGTCACGGCCACTTATTGCCAGCTCACGAAGCCCACAACTATAAATACCAAGAGAGGAAACCCTAGAAAGGGGGGCTTCTTCTTGGCCACTATTGACAAGAGAAAAAAGAGACAACGATACCCATATTATGGGCAAGAGGAACACCATTGTAAGGCTCTGAACCTCTTCAAGGAGAGGCAGACCAAACCAATATTATCAATAAAGGCTTCTAATGTTTCTCCCCCTAACCCAGAGTACTTATTTTCGTTTCCTTCATTTGGTCCAACGGATTATTACGGTTTGCTATGATTTTTCCGTGATTTATTTATATTGTTTTATACTCATAAGATATGTGATAACTTTTGAGCAAACAAAGGTAATATTTGAAATTATATTGAAAAAGGGTATTTGAAAATTGATTGTCAGTTGTATTTGGATATACATTTAACTTAGAAAGAAAAAATAAAGTTCTATAAGTAAAAAAGAATTTTCACTTGAAAAACTGGTCAATTGAAAAACTCATCTTCAAAAAAATTTCAAAACCTTATTCCGATGTATAACCAAATAATATTTTGAAGAAAAAAAATTGAAAAAAAGAAGAAAAAAAACAATTTTGGTCAAAATGAAATTATACTTAACCAAAAGTAAACATTTACAAAGTCGCCTGCTCTATGGACTCTAGAGACAGGACCAAGCAAAAATAACCTCTAAGCCCTCTTATTGCCAACTAAACAATGGCCTAAGACTCCTATCAACAAGGATATCTATTCAACTCATATAGAATGAGTCTCCATTTACATTGACTTTGCCCTACAATATGCAATTGTAGAGCTATTTCTCTAAATCTTGTAGCCTTTTCTCTTCTTGTTTGCTGGAACTTGCGACCCGCTTCTCGCTCTGTTGGATAGCCAGTTGATCTCTTCGCCCCGTTGACCAATGTGCCTATTAAATCCTCGCCTAGTCGAGGAGCTTCTGCTATTGTATGCGCCATCTTCATAACCTGTCCATCGTAGAAAGTCTGTTGCGGAGAGCCAACCACATTATAAACTATAAGGAAAAACTCAAAATATAAAAAAAAAACTCAAAGATCACTTCTCAAGGCCATAAAACTTTGAAAAACTAGTAGAAATGACACCAGATAGCCTCTTTAAAGGGATACTATTAAGGAATTAGCCAGTACGTCCTGAATTTTACCATTCCTGAAAATGGCTATTTGTGCACTTGTCCCGATAAACTATGACTTTGGGCCACAGAAATATAACACCACAATGATAGTGGACCTTAACAAACTTAATGGCCCATTCAAATATGCACGAACCTGTACGCTCCTTCTTGATAACCTGTAACAACAACAACAAATCCAGTAGAACCCCACAAATGGGGTCTGCGGAGGGTAAAGTGTACGCAGACTTTACCTCTATCTTACGAAGGTAGAGCCCTCTTGATAACCTGTCCAATTAAAAAATCTTTTGTGGAGATAAACTATAAGGAAAAACTCAAATATAAAGAAACTCAATGGCCCATTCAAATAGGTAAAATCTAGATCAACAAAATTCACATTCAAAGCCCATTAGAAGAACTCAAATATAAAGAAACTCAATGGCCCATTCAAATAGGTAAAATCTAGATCAACAAAATTCACATTCAAAGCCCATTAGAAGAACTTCAAAATGAGGTCTTCTATATTTAATGAAATCCACCTGCACAGGTAGATAATTTGCTGGAGTATAGTTTTCTAGTCTTTCAATCCAAAAACCAATATTGTTAACTTCAAAATGAAGTTGAAAACCAAACAAAGTTTGATACAACATGTAAGCCTACAAACAAGGCTACAACACTATGTATAAGTTGGTGCTACAATTGTTAGCACCACCTCACTTAATCCCTCCTTCTGTAGTTCTGTTGGTAACCTTCTCCCTTTCGTCCCTCGGAACTTTGTGGCCGACTTCGCGAGTCATAACCATTTCCATCGCGAAATCCACCCCTACCCGATGGAGAGTTTGCCCTATCACCGCGCCCTGAAAAAATTAGACACAACATGATCATTATAACATAATCTAGGTGCACTAAGTTCCCGCTATGCGCGGGATCCGAGGAAGGGCCGGACCACACAATGGTCTATTGTACGCAGCCTTATCGTGCATTTCTGCAAGAGGCTGTTTTCACAGGTCGAACCTGTGACCTCCTGGTCACGTGGCAGCAACTTTACCAATCCTTTTTTTAAAGTTTAAACAAAGTTAGAAGAAGAAATTGTCATAATTCATAGTAATAAAAGAATTAACATTGTAATTATGACAGAACAAAGTGAAACAAGCACACATATATCTGTACCTTTGATTCGCTTGAATCTTATATAAGCTTCTCTTCCCCTCACAATTATATGATGCGTCTAACCAAAGAAAGAAACCAAAAATCAAAAGATGATCAAACAACTTAAAAACATAAAAATTTTGAAGGAGAAAGGTTATTGTAGAATTTATTACCTGAACAGCATTACGAGCAGACACAGCATCTTGAAAGTGCACGAAACCACAACAATATCCATCCTACATTCACAATTTTTTTAATTTAAAATGTTTAAGTAAATATAAACCGACAATAACGAACAACATTTCGAAATATATATGTATACCTCCTCATAAGTTTTGAGTTGAACGTCACGACTGTGAACTGGTCCAAATTGTTTAACAATCGAGTAGAGCTCACTACTTGTTGTGTTGGTTGGTAAGCCTCCAATATATACCGATTTACCTGTAACAAGTAAACAAACAATTAAGAAGTTGCTCAAACAAAATACATCAACTATTTCATTAAGCCAATGCAAATTTACATTCGATTTCTTCACTGGAATAGTTGTTGTATTCTTGTGCTTTAGGCATGCCATTCGAATTAAAAGCCAGCGCCTTGAGTACGCCATTGGCTTGAGGTTTCTTAGGCGCGGGTTGGAGATCAGCATTTGCAGCAACCCTTACAACCCTGTGGGGGGCATTGGTTGGTGGCGCGGACCTTCCCATCTTCATCTACAGGAAATATTTTGAATTAGGCAAAGCTTTATATGTAAGAAACAACAACAACAAGGTAATAAGACAATGGAAGCAAATAGAACAACGAGTAATAACAGAGAATTTAGTTGTAAGAAACAAAACTTTATAATCTCCTCATAACTAACCATTGAAGCATAGGTAACTTTAGGAGCACTAGTCTCAACACTCGAGGTTGTCTCAACGCTCGAGGTTGTCTCAACAACGGGTTGTTCTGTTTCATTTGAAACGACCGAAGGTTTGTTGTCAACTTCGTCATCAGTTGTAACCTTAGCCTCTGATTTCTCAGACACCTCGTTGACATTTTCGTCAACTTCGCTTTCAATAGCCTTCACATTTTCTTCAACTTTGTCCTCAGTAGCTGGTTCTGAATACAAATAGTTAACAATATAGTTTAAGTTACAATAAGTGGAGACTATGTAAAACAATGAAGTGACCAATTGAGATAGTGTCAAAAACATAAGACATACCCAATGAAGCAACTGAAGCATTATCGTCGTCCTTATCTGTGACAACTGTTGAAGACTCTACAACGCCAACAAAACGAAAGATATCGTTCAACACAAAGTATCCTTTCTCCTGTGGAGCAAGGAAGAAAGTCTGAGAGAAACTTTTTCTTGATTCGTCTTGCCCGATCAAGGTTGCTGTAACCACGACAAGAAAACCTCCCGCAGCAGATACTTGGGAGTCAATCGTCGCGACTTCCACCTTAGAATCCTTAAAGTGAGATGACTTGATAAACTCAGCTATTCCCTGAAATGATACAAAAAATCAGAAGCCTATTAACTTTAAATCCTGGATACGTCTCTGCCTGTTAGCATCCCTTAGACAGAAACATAGTTTCATTGCAAATACTAACAATCTTTTTGTCATAATACTTACATCAGTTGTCGTTGCGGATTTCAGTTCACCATCAGGCTGAGCCCAACTTAAGACACTTTCATCCTTGTAAAATCTATAGGACTGGTCGATAAGCATATGTAGAATGCGGTAATATTGGTCAACAAAAGCACGAGCAACAGTATCAGCAGAGTGTTCGGATGTTTGAGTGGCCATTTTTGCACTATAACAAAGTAAATACAAAGGGTCAAAAGATGAACAATAACAAATAGTCTTCTGTATAATTTATGAACAAGCTACTAGTCAAAGGCTGATAGATAAAAATTATTTACAGTTTTATATACCAAAAAACAAATTACAATGCAAATGAAGAGTTAAAAGAACTTCATCTTGATCAAGGCAAAGGTGCAGAATGAGGCTTTTATGCAGAAAAAATTACATTTAAAAATATAACTACATTTGACTCATTTTATGTGGCAAGATTTGGAGTACGAAAGTCAAAGTACCTAATCTTTTGTGTAAATTGGGACATAGATTCTTTAAGTTTTTGAAAAATAAAATTTATATGTATGAAAAACTACATAAAAATATAAATTACAATAGTTAATAATTCAAAATATTTGTAAAATATTGTGTCAAAGAGAAACCTCTTTGACCCTCCAAATAGTAATCGTGTCACACACACATATAGAGAGATACACACACATTATACATACATATATATATATATATATATTATAAATCATAGTCAAACGGTTGAAAGAAAATTTAACAATGACATTTACAAAGTGTGTCCCACCTATTGAGATCTAAGGTGAACCTCAAGCCTATCCCAATTTTGTCTTTAAAAAACATGTTATATATAATTAAATAACCAGTTAAACACTCATGTTCTCTTTTTATTTACGTATAAACATTGACCAAGAAGATTGATTGATATAAAATTAACTGAATTAACAGATAGCCTTAAGAAATTTATGAAATCAAAGCCTAAAGATTATAACTTTAGGCACACAAAAAAGGTTTTTTTTTTTTTTGGGGGGGGGGGGGGGGGGGGGTTT
>NW_017675553.1:0-31157 GCF_001879085.1 Nicotiana attenuata | reverse complement strand
CCAAAAAAAAAAAAGAAAAAAAAAGGGTACCAAAATATACTCAAAAGATTTTTTAAGCCAAAGCTAAATCCCTTCAAAGGTTTTATCTAATTCCAAGGGGAAAACACAACAACAAATTTAATTTAAATTTCAGCGGAGGCAAAATCACTAAGTGATTTCTTTCCATCGATCTAATCTTTTAGTGAATAGAGTTATCGGTATGTGTCTTGCTGGTGAGAGGTAGGAGGTCAACACGTGAAATTAGTCAAGGTGTGCACAAGCTAGCCCGAGAATCAGTTATAAAAAAAAAAAATGCAACAACAAACGAGAAAAAAAAACATCTTTTTTATTTTGGCCTTTTGATTCGTTACATAAAACAGAAGGAAGTAATCATAGAAATATATTAAAATTTTGAAACCATAAAAATCTTAGAAGAGGGCGTTACAAATTCAAGAACAAAGCAACAACAACAAAATTAACAACTAAAATCATTAAACCTATAAATCCAACCAATGTATATCATTCAAACAAAGGCAAGATTTTTCTTTTTTTTGAAGACTTTTAAGAAAACAAATAAATATGATTGAAAATTTTATACAAGAGATAATAAATAAATAAATAAATAAATAAGATGAAAAAGAGAAAGAAAACTAGTGGAATACCTTTTGAAGAATAGAAGACACAGAGTTGAAAAACTAAAGAATTGAAGTGACGGAGAAAGTGAAGAATAGGTGAAATTTATAGTAATAGGAGAGGTAATAGAAGGGCGGTAAATTTAGGGAAGATTTTCTCCAATCCCTATTAGGATTTTAATACTGGTAAATCATTTAATATATTTCTCAATATGTATATTATTAGTATGATTTTTCTTTTGAAATTTTATCATTGCAATTGATTCTTGAATAGTAATTAGTAAATAATTATAAAGCTTATAGTGAGATTAAAACCTCAAATTATAACTAGGCCGCAATCAGGGGCGGAGCTACAGTAAAGGAAGGATGATCACTTGAAAAATTTCGACAAAAAATTATATTATTATTATTATTAGTCAAATATATATTCATAATTCTCGAATATTTTTTATCGAAATTTCTGATTTTGCCGCTGATGATTAACTCCTACAATTTTTATGATAAATAATTAACATAAAAACAATTATGTTGGGAATTATGGCTTCGATACATAATTAGGAAATGAAGGTCCTTTAAGATATAAAATATTTCAATAGTAGGAAATTGATGTATCTCATAAATTAAGTGTTTAAACTAACCCAATTTATTGATAATGAATTAATGATAAATCAGAAATGATTTATTTTGCAATGTATAATATTCAACATTATTCGATTATTTTTCAGACAACAAATTCTTCATATTTATACTTTTAATTTTTAGGACCACCAAAATTGAATCTCTAACAATTTTAGACGGATAAAGAATTCTAAAATCGTGAATTCATACTAGAAATTTAAAATAAATAGATATATTACCTTTTTTTATGGTCATTTCACATCGTCTAGAAACGCTTAAGCAAACTGCAAAAAAGATAAAAAAAATTCAATTAAATCTATATGAGATATAAAAAGATGACTTTGACAACGTAGATAAATCATTCAACCGATTTTCTCACCATATCGGAGAAATAAAAATATTACAGACAACATCTGGGTGTTTTCGCTTAATCGCAAGCCCTCACCGGACGGACGGACTGATATAAAAGGATGACTTTCATAAAGTAGGACAAATCATTCGATTAGATTTTTTGCCATATCGGAGAGACGAAAGTGTATTACGAGATAACATCTGAGTCTTTGCTTAGTCGTGAGTCCTAACCAGACGAACCGATATAGAAGAATGACTTCGGCAAAATAGGGCAAATCATTCAATCGGTTTTCTCGCCATATGGGAGAGAAGAAAATGTATTACGAGACAACATCTGAGTCTTTGCTTAGTCGTGAGCCCTAACCGGACGGACCGAGTTGGTAAAAAAATGAATAAGAAAAAGGTTAAATAAAGAAAATAAGTAATGCTCTTAGGAACCGTTTGGTTGGAAAGAAGTTATCCTAGAATTAATTATTCCGGGATTAGTTATTCCACCTTTTCATAGGGATAAAAAATATTACAATCCCAAGATAAATAATCCCAAAATCAATTATACCTTAATTTTTTTTCAACCAAATATAAAATAAATTATTCTTAAATTTATTCTCGAGATTAATTATTCTTTATCGCTCGTACCAAACGAGCCTTTACTATTTAAAATTGCTTGATTTGAAGTCCTACTCAAGGTTTTGCTTAAGGTGGGGCCTGACATCTGTACCTTTCAGCAGAATCTACTTGGGATTCTGGGTTTTGATGACAGGTATTGGTGACGTCAGTAACTATTTTCTTGGGGGAGGGGGTAAATAAACTATTCTATGCATCATATAAATTATTATAATTGAATACTTATTTCTATCTTTTATTTGTTGTCTAAAATGTTGGCACACCTAATAAAATAAAATATTTAATAATAATATTGGTCATAAAAGATATTTGACTAAATTATTAATTTATCCAAAAAATAGTAATTATTGATCATTTGTCTTCTTGAAGTAGTGAGAGTGAAATTGAAAAAGATAATTAATGACTTTTCAAGATCTTGAAAACAGAAACATCTTGAACAAGTTTTATGATTGTATGGGTTAGAATCCGATCTCACGGTAATTAACGGAGTTAATCTCGTCTTGAGCTAATTCATAATTAATAAGTGGTATGGCCACTTATTCATAACAGGATTCGACTCTTGTCCGATTTAATCTACGAGGGCACGGCCCAGTCATTCCCCCATGGGGACGGAACCTCAGCGTGGCCACGGCCATATTTCATTATGAACTCAATTATTAATATCGTATTAACTAGAGATCGCTTGACGAACCCGTAAACTTCAAATCCTATATTCCCTTCGTATTATTTGTGTTAAGGCGTTTGCAAGCCCTTTAAAAAAAATTAGTCTTATCATAAGAATGCATGTCTAAACAATCATTGATGTTTTTTTAAACAACTAACTTAATTAACCCTTTGTTAATTAGAGGTTATGTGGCTAATTGGTTAAACATTGAATTTTAGTGGAAGATTAATAGATTAAGTAGTAGATAATTATTGTGTGGGCATCAATCCACGTGTAAGTGGCTAGAATGAATAAGAATTATAAGTTAGTAGGTGATCTCTTAGGAGTTAAAGTGCTTTATCAGGTAGAATAAAGGGGTGGGTACGTGTGCAAATTAGGTGAGGTCATGAAATGGGTGTCTAATTTTACTAGGTGACTAGTGCAAGTATATACCAATGTGCCAACAATTAAGGAAAGAGTGGAGGGAGGAGGATGCCATGTATAGTTGTGGAAGACAAGTGTCCAAATAGGGGACAATTGTGAAGTCCACGTGGGGCTACTAAAATCTCCTACCTTATGACTCATATTCCATGGATAATATTGTGCTTATGGCTGCCCATGGCCAAGTTTTTTTTTTATTAAATTATTATATGTGGACCCCACAACCCATTAAGTATTAGCAAGCTTATATATATTATGAATATGCATCACCACCTAGCNGGTAGAAGATGGAATTAACAATTACATGTATTAGTAGTACATGGATAAAATACTGAAATGATAAACTTTTACCCCTATCACTTTACACATAGGCTTCCTTATTTCTCTACCAACCCGTCAACAGGTTTCACTTGCTTTCACTTGCCAACTATATACCTTGTCTTCTCTCATTTTTAAAGAACAAACTAGCAAAAACAAACTGGAGAAGCCACTAGAAAATGGAAATACCAAAATTAAGAAGTGAAAATCAAATATGTCTAAACTTCACATAGTTCAGTAGTATGACGAAGAAGTGAAAGTAACACCCAAAGTTCCTAACTAAATTGTTTCCTACATAAATGGAAAGAGAGAAAAAACAATGCAAAAGAAGGCCAGAGGTATAGTTGTAAACAAGCATTTTACTTTAAAATTTATATAATGTATATCAATTTCTAATACAACAAACCAAACATTCAAAAAAATAATTTCTGCATAACTAATACTTGCATAACTAATCCCTGCATTACTTATCCCTATATAACTAATCCCTGTATAACTAATACCTGCATAACTCTAACCGGCAACCAAACGACCCCTTATTTACTTTATGCATGCAGAAGGACACATGTTGTTGTAAAGGACACATGTGGTTTTTGACTATATTATTATTTTATTGTCTTTAAATAAGTATATTAATGATTATTCCCTCCGTATTAAATTATTTGTCATATTTTTCTTTTATACGTCCTTAAAAAAATATTAAATAAGAAAGATTTTTGATTATTTTACCGTTATTTATGTCTTAAGATATAATTTCTCTTCATTTAATACTTACTCATAATTAAGGCATTTGTGGTTTTCAAGAAAAATTAAGGGTAGAATAGAAGAAAAAAATTATTTACTCTAGAATTTTTAAAATGATAAATTATTTGAGACAATTATTTTTAGAAACTACGTTGATAATTTGAGACGGAGGGAGTATTTGTCTTCTTCAAATAGTAATAGTGAAATTGGGAAAAATAATTAATGACTTCTTGAAAATGAAAAATATTTGAACAAATTTTATAATAGAGTGAAAAATAAAAAAGACCGGTGGAAGTAATAAACTAAGTTAAAATACATGCCCCGATCCATATTATTTGTGTTTTAACTTTTAAGGCACGCTCTCTAGAAAAATATTTAGTATTTTTAATAAATCTTGTGTAAACCATCATTTATATTTCTTTTAAACATCAAACTGAATTAATACTCCACTAATTAGAACAATGATTTTAAATAACATAATAGGTAATTTATTATTTTAAGAAAGTCAAGTATTTTGTAACAAATTTAGTACAAAACATATATATAAATAACACATGTTATTCACTTATTTATTTAATACATGCAGAAGGACACATGTAATTTTATGTTTATCAGGACAACTGTGAATATATAATGATGTGCTGGCATTGCATAATAGCAAATTTGAAATAATAATGCAGTTTGTTTGATTGCAAGTTTATTAATGAAACCAATTAGATTGTTGACTTCTTTTTTGTTTTATGTATTTTGTTTTTTAAATTTCAAAATCAAATCTGTGATTTACCACTTAAGATTATGGCAATAAATTTTAAGTTTAGCTACAGTTGTGGTCCAACTTCACCAGCATTTATAGTTTTAACTTTCCTGTAATTCTTAGCCTCGTGGGAATATTTTGAAGTTTCAAACGTGATTAAAAATTGCGTTTGGCTGAATTCGTTATTACGTAACGACGAAAAGTGGTACTTTATGTGTAATGATCGATTTTAATGTGATCGCATTGTTACCTTATTTTTTCCTTTCATTTTGTCCTTTCTTGTTATTAAATAATCGTATTTATCTTTTATCCTTGTGTAGGGTAAAATTGGGGATAGAGTATTCCTCGATTCCCCGATGAGGAAACAAAGGGGAAGCACGACTCTATATGATTATAGGTGAGGCCCAAGGACCCCACGTATCGAAATCCGGGAGTAATGAACGATGTACCTAGAATCGGGCATAGTGAAATAACGGACCCGGACCAAGTATAGATTTTGGACCTCGGAAAATGCGGAGAACGGTTATGCATGACGAGTAGGGGGCCGTAATATTCGCCCTCAACCGAATATTACGGCTCGAATCACGTCTGATATCAACTGCGGATCGACATTTACCGAAAAAGAAGATTTTTACCTTATTTAAACTTGTACTAGGACTGAAATTCTCCTACTATATAAAGGGGAATGTTTCTTTTATTTTGGCACATTGTGACATGCGATCAAGGCAAAAAAATTTTATTTTTATCTTCTAGCTATTGTTCAAAGTGTTCTTCATTTGATCTCTTCTTTATTCGCGACCGGGTTTGTATCGAGGATCCGATCGAGGACGAATCCCACCAAACATATCCCAAACTTCTCGCTCCCACCGGCCGGCTGATTATTCAACCTAAGATCGGGCTTGATCATCACATTATCATTTGTTTGATCATTTATTTTATCTTTAACTTAATTACCTATTGTTTTTAATCATTCGTATTGAATTAAATCGCATATCCTTTAAACCGCGTACAAATTGCTACTCATTTTTTTAGGGTAAACAGTTTGGTAACCACCGTAGGGCTAAGGATAATAGTGGTGATTTGATATGAATCTCCATAACACACCCTATTTTATGTGTGTTCGTTGAGTTTTGATTCCAGGTTGGTCCAAGAATGTCAAATACTATCACGACCAGCATTTCCCACCGTCGGGACCGTGATGGCGCCTAACATTGAACCAGCTAGGCAAGCCAACGTTACTGATTATTTTACCTTTTTACTTTTATCTTTCAACAATTTACAATATAACATAACATAAACAGCGGAATAAAATGCGGAAGAACATAATTTAGCAGTTTAATGTAGTACTAGTACGAAATCCCAAAATAAAAATCCATCCAGAACTGGTGTCACAATATCACGGACTATCTAGGAATACTACAAGTAGTGGTCTGAACAAGAAAAATACAAGTCTGATAGAAGGGGACGCCAAGGACTGAAGGCAGCAACCTCAATCTATGGTCCGTAGGGTCTAGTACCGGGATCTACACAAAAGAGTGCAGAATGTAGCATCAGTACAACCGACCCCATGTACTGGTAAGTGTCGAGCCTAACCTCGGCGAAGTAGTGACGAGGCTAGGACACAACAACCAAATAACCTGTGCAATTAAATCATATACCGGAAACAGTAATAACAAAAATTAAACAGAACAAGAGGGTAAAAGGGGAAACATGCTGAGAGGGGTATCAAGTTATAACGGATAAAAAGCAAGGCGACAAGGTAAATATCAAACTTAAAGCAACGGAATTAATAACACAAAACAAGTGCACGGCATCACCCTTTGTGCTTTTACTCTCGTCCTCACAATAGAAATCAACAGAAACGGCATGACATCACCCTTCGTGCTTTTACTCTCTCATAATCATGGCACGGCATCACCCTTCGTGCTTTTAATATCATTAATATGGCACGGCATCACCCTTCGTGCATTAACACTCTTTCACAATCTCACGCATGGCATCACCCTTCATGCTTTACACTCTTCCTCACCCAAACAAATACAATGATAACATCCCGGCAAGGGAATCCACAATAGAAACATCAAATAGAAATAATACCGTCCCGGCAAGGGAGTCAACAACAGAAACAATATCACCCCGGCAAGGGAATCAACTATAACCAAACTAGCTTCAACAATTACTTCACAAATATACCTCAGCTAGAACCAATACTCAACAATAGTCAACTACCAAGAATTTATCATAAGCCTTTTACCACAGTACTAATCATCAATTTCAACAATTACAATACATAATAGAAATCACAAAAATCTTAATATGAGACTCACGGGCATGCTTGACACCAACGTATAGATACTCGTCACCTCACCTATGCGTCGTACTCGACACTAACACATGGCAAATAAGACACAACACCTATTCCCTCAAGCTAAGGTTAGACCAAACACTTACCTTGAATTCCACGGCCAAACTCAAGCCTCAAATACTGCTTTTCCTTTTGATTCCACTTCCAATTCACTTGTATCTAATCCAAATTAATTTAACAACATCAATAAATGCTAAAGAATTCAACTCCAATGCTATTTTATAGGTTTTCTATCATTTCCCCCAAAAAGTCAAAAATCGACCCTGGGCCCGCTTGGTCAAAACTCGAGGTTCGGACCAAAACCCGATCACCCATTCACCCACGAGCCCGAATATGCAATTAGTTTCGAAATCCGACCCCAAAACAAGGTCTAAATTCCAATTATTCAAAAAAGCCCTAACTCTACCCAAACTCCTAATTTCTACCATAAAAACCCTAGATTTTTGGATGAAGATTGATGAAATGTAAAGAAAAATTGAAAGAAAAAGGTTTAGAATCACATACCAATACTTTGGGGAAGAACTTGCCTCTTAAAAATCGCCTCAATGCTCTCTAGTTTTGAAAATATGAAAATGTGGGCTAATTCCCGATTCTGCTACTGTTTTTAAGTGCTGGGCGACAGTGTTCATCCGATCGCGTGAACACTGTCACGATCGCGAAGAGCAGCCTCCTAAGGACTTACGCGATCGCGAGATCCTGCACGCGTTCGCGAAGGGTGAGGACTTCCTGGCCTTCGCGTTCGCGTAGAAGAAAGGGTTGATTCCAGCCCACCCCCATTTTACTATACACGTTCGCGTGACATAGGTCGCGTTCGCGTAGAGCAGCCCCCCAGTGCTCCGTGTTCGCGACCCTGTCTATGTGTTCGCGTAGAACAAACCCATACCCAGCCTAGTTTCCCTTCTGTGATCGCGAGAGTTACTACACGATCCCGATGCATGGTGTAACAGACACCAGAAGCAGCAATCATACCAGATTTTCCTAAGTCAAAAACACCCCGAAGCCTATACGAAACTCACCCGAGCCCTCGGGGCTCCAAACTAAACATGCACACAACTCTAAAAACATCATACGGACTTGTTCGTGCGATCAATTGCCAAAATAACATCTTAAACAACGAATCTAGCATCAAAATCAATGAAAATTTCAAGAACTCTTAAAGTTTCCATTTCACAACCGAGGGTCTGATTCACGTCATATGAATTCCGTTTCTTACCAAATTTTTCAGGCACAACTTAAATACCATAACAAACCTGTACCCCGCTCGGAACCAAAAATACGGGCCCGATACCATCAAATTCAAACATCTTTAAATTTCCATAAACTCTTATATTTTCAGTTGAACAATTTCTTTCAAAAAGTTCATTTCTCGGGCTAGGGATCTCGGAATTCAATTCGGGCACACGCACAAGTCCCATATTTTTCTATGGACCCTCCGGGACCGTCAAATCGCGGGTCCGGGTCCGTTTACCCAAAATATTGACCGATGTCAACTTAAATTCAATTTTAAAGGAAAAATTAGCATTTTTATCAAATATTTAACATAAGAGATTTCCGGATATATGCCCGGACTGCGCACAAAAATCGAGGTGGAACAAAAGGAGGTTTTAAGACCTCGAGACACAGATTTGACTTTCAAAACAAGAGATGAACTTTGGGTCATCACATTCTCCACCTCTAAAACAACCGTTCGTCCTCGAATGGACATAGAAAAGTACCTAAGTCGGGGAAAAGATAGGGATATTGGCTCCGCATATCGGATTCGGACACCCAGGTAGCTGCCTAGACAGGCTGACCTCTCCACTGAATACGAACTAAAGGATATCTCTTCGATCTCAACTGACGAACCTGCCGGTCTAGAATCGCTACCGGTTCCTCCTCATAGGTCAAGTCCTTGTCCAACTAGACAGTGCTAAAATCTAACACGTGGGATGGATCACCGTGATACTTTCGAAGCATGGACACATGAAACACTGGATGCGCAGCTGATAAACTCGGCGCCAACACAAGTCTGTAAGCCACCTCTCCCACTCGATGAAGAATCTCGAAAGGACCGATGAATCTAGGGCTTAGCTTTCCCTTCTTCCCAAATCTCATCACGCCCTTCATGGGCGACACCCGAAGCAACACTCGCTCTCCGACCATGAATGCCGCATCACGAACCTTGCGGTCGGCCTAACTCTTCTGCCTGGATTGAGTTGTACGAAGCCTATCCTGAATGATCATAATCTTGTCCAAGGCATCCTGTACCAAATCCGTACCCAACAACCGAGCCTCTCCCGACTCAAATCATCCAATCGGCAACCGACACCGCCTACCATATAAAGCCTCATAGGGAGCCATCTGAATGCTCGACTGGTAGTTGTTGTTGTAGGCAAACTCTGCTAATGGCAAGAACTGATCCTAAGGCCCTCCAAAGTCAATAACACATGCTCGGAGCATATTCTCCAAAATCTGAATAGAAATGTTGTACTCAACTCGACCCGAGTACCCAACTCACGCTGAACTGCCCTCCAAAAATGCGAGGTAAATTGCGTACCTCGGTCAGAAATAATGGACACGGGCACACCATGAAGACGAACAATCTCCCGGATATAAATCTCTGCCAATCTCTCAAAAGAATAGGAAACTGCCACAGGAATGAAATACGCTGACTTAGTCAGCCTATCTACAATAACCCACACTGCGTCGAACTTTCTCTGAGTCCATGGGAGTCCAACAACGAAGTCCATAGTGATACGCTCCCACTTCCACTCGGGAATCTCAATCTTCTGGAACAAACCACCAGGTCTCTGATGCTCGTACTTCACCTGCTGACAATTCAAAGACCGAGCTACATGAAACAATATCCTTCTTCATCCTCCTCCACCAGTAATGCTGCCGCAAGTCTTGATACATCTTAGCGGTGCCTGGATGAATAGAATACCGGGAACTATGGGCCTCTTCTAGAATCAACTCACGAATTCCATCCACATTAGGCACACAAATACGACCCTGCATCCTTAAAACTCCATCATCTCCAATTGTAACCTTCTTAGAACCCCCGTGTCGCACCGTGTCCCTAAGGACAAGAAAATGAGGATCATCATACTGCCGATCTAGGATACGCTCAAATAATGAAGAAAGAGCAACTGTGCAAGCTAACACATGGCTGGGCTCAGAAACATCCAACTTCATGAACTGATTGGCTAAAGCCTGAACATCCAAAGCAAGCGGTCTCTCATCGACCGGAATATACGCAAGACTGTTGGCTGACTTCCTACTCAAAGCATCGGCCACCACATTGGCTTTCCCCGGATGATATAAGATGGTGATATCATAGTCTTTCAAAAGCTCCAACCACCTCCTCTGACTCAAATTTAGCTCCTTCTGCTTGAACAAATACTGCAAACTCTTATGGTCCATGAACACCTCACATGACACGCCATATAAGTAATGCCTCCAAATCTTTAGCGCGTAGACAATGGTTGCTAGCTCCAAATCATGAACTGGATAATTCTTTTCGTGGATCTTCAGCTGTCGCGAAGCATATGCAATAACTTTGCCATTCTGCATCAACACTGCACCAAGTCCAATACGAGATGCATCGCAATACACTGTATATGGCCCTGAACCTGTGGGCAATACCAACACTGGCGCCGTAGTCAAAGCTGTCTTGAGCTTCTGAAAGCTCGCCTCACACTCGTCCGACCACTTGAACTTGGCACCCTTCTGGGTCCTGGTCATCGAGGCTGCTATAAATGAAAACCCCTCCACGAACCGGCGGTAATAACCCGCCAAACCCAAGAAACTCCGGATCTCTGTAGCTGATGCGGGTCGAGGCCAATCCTTGACTGCCTCTATCTTCTTCGGATCCACCTAAATACCCTCTGCTGATACGACGTGACCCAAGAAGGCAATTGAACTCAACCAGAACTCACACTTTGAAAACTTAGCATACAACTGACTGTCTCTCAGAGTCTGAAGAACGACTCGAAGATGCTACTCATGCTCCTCTCGGCTGCGGGAGTAGATCAAAATGTCATCAATGAAGACAATCACGAAGGAATCCAAATACGGCCTGAACACTCGGTTCATCAAATCCATGAACGCAGCTGGGGCATTTGTCAACCCAAACGACATCACTAAAAACTCATAATGCCCGTACCAAGTGCGAAAAGCTGTCTTAGGGACATCGAATGCCGTAATCCTCAACTGGTGGTAGCCCGATCTCAAATCAATCTTCGAGAATACCTTGGCACCCTAAAGCTGGTCAAACAAATTATCAATCCTCGGCAATGGGTACTTGTTCTTGATGGTGACCTTGTTCAACTGTCGGTACTCTATATACATCCTCATCGATCCATCCTTCTTCTTAACAAACAACACCGGCGCACCCCAGGGCAAGACACTAGGTCTAATGAAGCCCTTATCCAGCAAGTCTTGCAACTGCTCCTTCAACTCTTTCAACTCTGGCGGAGCCATGCGATATGGAGGAATAGAAATGGGCTGAGTGCCCGGAGCCAAATCAATGCAAAAGTCAATATCCCTATCGGGTGGCAAACCCGGCAGGTCTGAGGGGAATACCTTTGGAAACTCATGAACAATGGGCACATAATCAATAGAAGGGACCTCAGCACTGGAATCACGAACATAAGCCAAATAAGCCAAACACCCTTTCTCAACCATAAGCCGAGCCTTTATATAAGAGATAACCCTGCTGTTAGAATGACCAGGAGTACCTCTCTACTCCAATCGAGGCAACCCCGGCAGTGCTAAGGTCACGGTCTTGGCGTGACAATCCAATATGGCGTGATGGTGACATCCAATCCATCCCCAATATGACATCAAAATATACCATATCGAGAAGTAGGAGATCTACACCCGTATCAAGACCCCCAATAACAACTACATATGAACGATAGACACGATCTACCACAATAGAATCACCCACCGGCATAGACACATATACAGGAGCACTCAAAGAATCACGAGACACAACCATATGGAAGCAAAATAAGAGGACACATAGGAATATGTAGACCCGGATCAAACAGAACTGAAGCATATCTACTACAAACCAGAACAGTACCTGTAATAACAGCATCGGATGCCTCAGCCTCAGGCCTGGCTGGGAATAAGGGTGTTCATGGTTCGGTTTGGATCGTTTTTTCCCTAAAAAGCAACCAAACCAAGTTAGTCGGTTTTTAAAATATTAGAACCAAACCAAACCAATTATGTCGGTTTTTCTCGATTCGGTTTATATCGGTTTTTCGATTTTTTCGGTTATTTGTCGGTTTTTTCTTAAATATAAGACATATACTACCAAACACATATTCCGGCGATCACATTTTCCATGTAACACTATCAAATCAATTGCCCTTTGAGAAATCTATTATTTACCAAGATATATTGATGATAATTGAATCAAATAGTGATAAATAATTTAAGGACTCAATTAAAAATATGTTATTTTTTACACGAAATGGATTCTTACATTAAACAAAAGAAAACTACCAATCAAACTAGAATGTAAAGGTAAAGAACTATATTAAAAGTGCAAACTATTAACATTTACCATAAATTTTTTGGAACTTTGTATAACAATATACATATTTATAGGTGTAATAATAAATTTTAAATAGCTACTTCTATAGTCGGTTTGGTTCAGTTTTTTTCTGATTAAAATGAAAACCAAACCAAATTTGATCGGTTTTTAAAATTCAAAACCAAAACCAAACCAAACCAAAAAGTATCTGTTTTTTTGGCCGGTTTGGTTTGGTTTTTCGGATTTTTATGAACACCCCTAGCTGGGAAAGCATAGCATCGGGGCTGGGCCCCACCACCCTGAACTACATCCCTGGTGTTGATACCCAATTTTCCCAAAACATTTTTACATTTGCATATATACCTTCAAAATCATGCATCAATAGCAATTGGTATTTTTCCATAATTTTCCTATATTTTATTAATTTACCCAACATTTTATTTCCAATAAATAATTACAAAATGGCATTGCAAATAATTTCAAAAGCATTTCTTGTTTTGATTTATTATTTATGGTCCTATTTAAACCAAATTATTTCATAATTAGCCAAATTGGCACCGTTTGGCTACAATTGCAACAACTTTGCAATTATAGCCCAATCATATGATTTTATACTATTTTTGACTAAAAATGAATCACTCGTATTTTTAAAATACTAAGTAATCATTTTTAACTGTTTCCAAGCACAAAATTTATTTTTTACAATTATCAGCTATTTTTATAAATTGTTTTATTTAATTCAAAATTGGGTATTTAACAAATAGCCAATTCTCATTTCAATTCTAGCCTAATCGAATCAGATCCCAACCCAATTAAATCAACCCAATATCCCAAGCCCAATGCACCATACCACCCGGCCCAATCCCTCACTCAATCTGAACCGTTGATTAATTTCAATCAACGGTCCAGATCCCCCTTACTATAATTAATCCCTAAGATTACCCCCTTTCCCTCCCTCATTCACTCAGCCGTCTCTCTCAACTCTCTCATCTCTCTCTCTAAAATGCTCCATCTGCCGGGCCCATTTCCTCCCTTCTCTGATCGTCTCCCTGCCGGAATCCATGGTGGTCTCGCCACTTACCAGCCTTATGACGCCCTCTTGAACGTGTGTCATCGTTTTGAGGCCTTCAAGTGAACTAGAGGCGGTTCACTCACCTCCCATGGTTTCTCATGCCATTTTCCAGCCATCCATGGCCGTCCGAGTAAGATTTTTACCGCTTTACGGTTAACATCGGTGATTTTAAGTTACTTCTCCTTTTCTGTGGGTTCTCTTTGAAACCCTAACTACTAAACTCTCGATTTTCTTAGATCTGTGATAGGTTTGGGTATATCTAGAGTTATCTTGCTATTTTCCCTTAAAGGTTTTCCGATTTTCTCAAAACAACCCTTCATCTTCGAGCTAGGGTTCTTAAACACCTTTTCAAAAACGCTTCTTTCTTCTGATTTTTGTATTAATTTGCGAGTCTCTATGTTTAAAACGTTTGTTTAATCTTTCTCCTCTATTCGAGTTATTCTTTTTTCCTTAGTTCTAATCCTAGGATTCTGAGTTGTTTCTGATGATATGTTCTATTATGTATACTGTTTTCTCATGTATACTGTTTTCTCATGAATACTGCGTTTCTGTAATTGTTCGCCCTATGTTTTCTTGTTAGGGTTTCTGATTTTTGTCTATTTATAAGTTTATTCTATCTGTTCTCATAAGCTTGCGCCAATTCCTCCTAAATCAGTATCGTTTTCTATTTGTGAATCCCTAAATCTCTATGATTGATACTTCACTGATTTGGCATAATGCTGACTGCCTGATTTCGAGTATTTCCTTACTGTGTGATATTTTCCTTAATTGATAATGATTCCCTGTGATTAGAACCTCATTCGAGGACTCTCTTACTAATTTCCATAATTAAACTTGCCCTGCCTTATCTTCTGTGAATAAACCTGCTGTCAAATTAATTCTTATATACTTTCCTTAATTGGTATATTCTGTACTTAGACTCAATCATATGCTCTATACTTTTACTACCCCTTATATGGTAAAATCAGTCTTTTTCAACTGATTTTCTTTCCTCAATTATCCCTGTTGGTATCCGTTTAAGCTGTGGCTCCTTAATTAAAGGGAGTACTTGTATAAATTGGATTCTAATTGTGATTACTTCCATAATTATGCTACCTTTACTTGTTACCTTATTCTCTGCCTATTTTCAAAACTATAAATACTCTACTCTCTCTTTAGCATGGATAGACCAACACATTGTCTTAAACCCTCTCTCACACACGCACACATATTCTCTCTCGCTCTTCTTTCTGGTTATTTGCTATTCTCAGTCGGCTGCAAGCCAAGACTGAGTATTATACACTCTGTGTTTACTCTCCCTTAACTAGTATGTCCTCAATTTAGTTTAAAGCTTCAAAAACAATATGTTTCTTTGGTATTTCAGTTCTTCTTATTTCTATTATGCTTTTACTCATTGTCTTTTACCCTGCAATTAACATGTCTACTTATTGTTCTACTAAGTATGATTATGATACCTCCTCTCTTAAACTCAACATGTCACCCCTTAATAGCATTCAATGTGATTCTCTTTCACTGATGTTGCTTCAAAACTTCTTTGTGATAAGACTGTTTCTGCGACTACTAGATTCTGTAACACATCCCCCCTTTAGGACTATACTGATCCTAACATATATGCAAATCTGCCTGTTGTATTCTTACTCTTATGGTTTTCCTAATTATCCCCAACCCCTTACTTCCCTGCTTGTGAATGGTGAAATGATACTATTCTTCGAACTTGTTCTGTGTGTGTTGTCTTGTTCTAAGTTGTTGTTGCTCCTATTTCCTTTTCCTTTCAAAACTGTTTTTCCCTAAGCAACTCTTCTGTTGTTCTGCAAACATACTTCAAACATGCTGTTTCAAAAGTGTTTTCCAACTCAACCTTTTCAAAACTATGTCAAGCACTCTCATATACTCTTAGAAGTCTAGGTTCTGCCCCTTTAATATGTGACTGCTTTGGGATCCCTATGAGATACCTCTAAACTCTGACACATTAGAGCTGGCCCTTCCACACTGCACTTACTCTGTCTTGGCTATGAAATCTAGGTGTGAGCACTGTCCGGGATCCCTTGAGGTCCTTAGGGAACTCTGACACACCCGGATCTGTATGAAAGGGCTGTGAACTAATGGCATTTGAGGCATTCTGGAGATTTTGGGCCTATCGGTAGGCTCCCTATAGCATAACTTCTTTGTTTCTTTTTTATTTCAATTGTGTAATTTTTGCAAATGGTTTGTAATAACTATTGTAAATAACTCTGGGGATGGATAGTGGAAAGGGAAGGGGTGACTATGCATGCTTTAGTTATTAAAAGGGTAGAAAATATGTTATTAGGTTTATATTCCTACTTGCGCAATAGAAACCATGCTTATGACTCATTTCATGCATTAGAGATCATGTTCCCTAGGACTTACTGTTTTTAGCATGTCCATTTTGCTATCATATCACTTAGAAAATCCTGTGTTAAATGTGTGTTTCCCGCGGTCATGTTCCTACTGCCATACGCACTTACAGATCCTGTTTTAAGGCTAAACAACACTAACAAACATATCATTCCTGCATATTTTGGAAATCATGTTCAAACGCTGTAATATTTGTGCATATAGAAATCCTGCTTAGGATTCTGCATCTTTGCGCATTAGATACCATGTCTTTAAGATTTTATATTTGCTTACGCGCACTTAGGCCAACTATGAATGCACAAAAGGGGATAAAACAATTTTACTCAGTCCTTACAATTAACTGGTGATAATTCTATGTGCTCAACACCTAGAATAGCAAGCTTAAACAACCTATTTTCAATCACTTTTCCTTACTTCTGAGGATTGGTATACTATCTCACACCTAAGCAAGCCTTAGGCAACCAAGCTGTTAAAATCGGAAATCTGCCTTCTTGTGTATGCTGCCTAATTCTCAACAGGTTTTAAAATCAGTAGGCAAACTGATTAGGCCTTTCTGAGTAATACAACAAATCGGCTATCTGCTTACGTTCTAAAAAACACCTAGATGTCATGCCTTAGGAATCTAAATACTGCCCTTAACTGTGCTTGAGTCGTGCTGCTTATGTGTTTGTTTGAGGAGGAAACTATGAGCCTTTTAAATTGCTCCCATTTTGTGTGAAAGTCCTAAATGTTTTGACTGTCGCCTTAGAATTTTGCCTTTATAAAACCTTAGGGGTACGTCTAGAACCACCTATAGGTAGAGATCCTAACTCCCTCCAGGATCATTAGGAAGGGACGGGTAGCGACATGCGATAGGAATTCGAGATCAACACTCGCTTTGCATGACCAATAAGGGGACGGGAAGGGTAGACATGGCTATGATGACCGGTGCGCTAATGCCACGCGTAGCCTCTTTCTAAGGAGTGATTACCAGGCATTGTACTGATGTGATCCTACAGGCTAACCAACCTAGGACACCCCTTTACATTCATGAATGCGCTTAGATCGTACTTCTTTTCAAAATCTAGCTTTTCATTAACTATTTTTTAAACATCCGTGTACTTAAACTTAAATCCCCTACTATTTGAGCCATATTTTTTTATTTGCTAATTGTACAAATCCACAAAAAACTGTTTGGCCGGGAACCACACTAGTGGATCCTAAAGGGTGCCTAACACTTTCCCCTTAGGATAATTTCAAGCCCTTACCCTATCTCTGGTTACCAAACGTAGTTATAAATAAACCCTATAAGTGTCTTAATGCACCTTAAATCGTTAGGTGGCGACTCTTCAAAAATGCAAACCCTTTTCCAAAAAGGAACGAGTTGTCTCAACCAAAAATGTCACAAACTCGATTTCGCGAGAAAAAGGGGGCGCGACAGCATGTCGACTCTGCTGGGGATTTTTAGGCTTTTACAATTTTAGACCATTTTTGTGAATTTGTGCAATTATTTTTTTAATTCCTTTAAGCATTTAATTTCTTCTTCAAAAGCAAACTAACGTATCTTTCTTGTTTCCTTCCTTTATAACCGTTTTAAAATTATAAAACAGTTGTATTTATCGCTTTCTTAACGCGCAAATACATGACAACCTGCTTTTAATTGTTGCATATTCATGCTCAACATCATACTCCACTAGTGCCAAACAAAATACTATAGCAATGCTTGATGAGTGGTTGTGCCCTTCCTGTATCATTACCCCCTAAATTCGGAAAGGCTTATTTGCGGTAAAACTAGTCGATCAGCGGTACAGTCTACGGTTCCGTGCCTTCCCCCTTGAGTTATCCGCTCAACGGTACCAGTCTAAAACCTCATAGAAACCTTACTCTGTTTAAATGGTGCATACATCATGGTCAAACCTAGCCGGGTCAGTTATGTAGTCCATATAATGATCCTTTAAGATAACCTTGTCCAAAAGTCCACTGGGTTTCCCTAAACCCAAACGGACATCATCACGTTCTGTGCATTTATTTGGAGAACTAAATGCTTCATGCTGATTGTTGATATTAAATAGTCGAGTCTGGTGGGGATAAGGGCCTAACCTTGTTTGCCTTGCAGAAATATGAGGCACGAAGTCCCTAGATTCGGCATGGTCACCAACATCCACCCAAGATTGCTGAGTTGGTGGGAAGATTTACATTCTAGCGACAAAACCCTCGTTAGAAAATATCTGGGTAATCTACCATCCCTCATGGGGATACAGCCTAGAAACATGATAATAGGGGCTGCTACCTTATTTTGGGATTGTAAAAAGGGTCGTGTTCCGCTTTGGGGACATCGAAATGACACCTTTTCTAGAGGAGGTAGGAGGACTGGCCGGTCTAGTGTGGGAAACCCCGGGGTTGCTAATGCCTGAGAACCGCACAGGCAAGGGTTTCTTAAAAATGATGGGTTTGAAGAAGAACACAAAATTAGTATGCCTAAATGAATCATACATCCCTTTTGACCACCTGTATGAAAGGTACGGCCACAGCAAATCATATCGTACCTACCATGATGAGTTTGCCATCGCATCCTTGGGACATATCCATCGTAGGGTATACGTCTTCATGTTTTGATTTCTGGGTCTGATCGTGTTTCCGATGAAGAAAGGGAGAATCCAAACTAGGCTGGCTATGGTAACCAAGACCCTAATGGAGGGGATTGGTGGGCAGACATTCAGCATTGTACCCATGATCATTGCAGACATATACCGAGCCTTAGAGAAGTGTTAATAAGGAGCAAGACACTTCGAAGGCTGCAATCTACTACTTCAGCTTTGGCTCATGGAACATCTCCAAAAGGGCGAATATCGACAAGAAATTCAGCGAAGGGCCTGGGATGACCACATCCCTTTCCACCATCCAAAGCGAATGAATTATATCCCCGACATGTTCGCTCAGCCTGAGAATGCCAAAGAATGGGTCGAGCTCTTTGATAACCTGACTGAAGAACAGGTTCAGTGGATGTTCGAGTGGTTTCCGACAGAGGAGTTCATCACCCGATCCAGAGATGCACCTTTCCTGATACTGATTGGTCTAAGAGGAACATACCCTTACGTCCATCTTCGAGTTATGAGGCAAGCAGGTAGGAAGCAAGTCATACCCAGGGTCGACAAGATGAGCCATCTTCGAGCTGACTTCCAAAATTCTGATAGCCCCACAAGTGCCAAGCCCAGCACATGTGGCACTGCAAGATCGTAATGGAGAAAGACACCATTGAGCCGGACATATATCATGCCGGTTGTACCCCTTTCTATTCTGGGTGGTTGGAAGACAATTGGGATGGTCTGGGCCAGCCAAGGTTCGTTCAAGGCCATAGAATTATAGATGAAAAGGCCGAGGCGCAAGTCAAATACAACCAGCTGCGCAAAAGGATCCGTGAATGCGAGAGCGAACACCGCGAGATACAAGAGTCCAACAAGAAGCTGATTGAGGAATGGAAAGACATGGCTATCAGTGCTAACAAAAGGCTAGGATACTTGGAGCGAGACATAGTAGAACTAGAGGGAAAATTTATCAAAAGGGTTGAATACTGTCAAAAGCTGAGGGGACCGAAGGTGGACATCTAGCCAGAGCATACCTGTTGCTGGGACTTCGCGAATTGGGGAAGCTGTTCGAAGGACTCAAGGATGCCGAGTCTGGGGAAGGTCCTTCTGGGACCAAATAAATAGGAATTTACTTTTTCGCTTGATGAATGTAATAAGGCCAATGGCCATTAGTGAGTTTTATTTCTTGCTTATTTAGTGTCGTTTTGAGGATTCGTCTATATTTTATCAATAAAATGAGGCATTTAACATTAAAAGTTCTCCAAGTATATTTTTCGCTAGGCCTACCTCGGGCACAACGAGGCTCCCAAATTAGAACGCGCTTTACATTCTCGCACTATGTGTTTAAATATTGCAATACTCTTCATAATCCTCACTGACTTGATTACCTTTTGTTTTTGTTTTTTGTTTTATTCCCCTCCCCAAAGGTTAGTTCATGCATCTAGCATCATCATCTTATTTCACAAGGTCCAGGGGCCCTCCACCCACTCCTCCTCTTAGTCTCTCTAAAGGCAAGAACAAAGACAAGAATAAAATGGAAGATTTAAACAACATCAGGAAGGAGAACACAGCTGAACGGGTAGAGGCCACTGATGGACAGGGTATTTGGGTTCATAATGAGAATGTGTCACAGCTTGAACAGAAACTGTTGAAATTCCAGGAAGAGCTCGATCAGGTTCGAAATCTGGCAAACCTGTCATTTTCCCTCAACACCCCAGACATCAACTTCCCCAACGCTCAAAACCCTACACCTCCTCAAAATATCCCAAAACAGCAGAATCATCCCGCACCTCACCATCACGCTACTCCACCAAAGAACCAATGTAACACCTGCCATACCCCAAACGACACTCCGCTACTCATGCCAGAACCTCAGAACTCCACAAATGACCATTTCCACACCCATACACCAGGCCACCATAACAACCCTATCTACGTGGAGACCATGCCACACTCCACCCAACCCGTCTCATACACACCTGAGTCTGTTGAAAAGGATCTGCTTATCAGGAACTTGGCCGAGAAACTCAAGATACTAACCAGCCGGATTTAGGGCGTCGAGGGAAGCAAAGGAATCGAGGGGCTGAACTATGAAGACCTTTGCATACAGCCTGATGTCGAACTACCTGAGGGGTACAAACCTTCTAAGTTCGAAATGTTCGATGGTACAGGTGATCCAAGGGTCCATCTGAGGACCTATTGCGACAAGCTGGTTGGAGTAGGGAAGGATGAAAGGATTCGCATGAAGCTGTCCATGAGGAGTTTGAAAGGAGATGCGTTGTCTTGGCACATCAGCCAAGATCCAAAGAAATGGACAAGTTAGGTGAGCATGGCATCTGACTTTATGGACAGATTCAGATTTAATACAGAGAACGCACCAAACGTGTTCTATATCCAGAATTTGAAGAAGAAGCCCACGGAGACATTTCGCGAGTATGCTACTCACTGGAGGTCCGAAGCTACTAAAGTCAGGCCCGCCTTAGAAAAGGAGCAAATGAACAAGTTCTTTGTGCGGGCTCAAGACCCGCAGTACTATGAACAGTTGATGATGATTGAGAACCACAAGTTCTCCGACATAATCAAATTAGGTGAAAGAATTAAAGAAGGTATTAAAAGTGGTATGGTTACAAATTTCGAAGCATTGCAAGCTACAAATAAGGCTCTACAGTCCGGTGGTGTGTCCAAGAAAAGGGACGTAGGGGCCGTGATGGTTGCACAAAGGACCAAGTCTCCCCTCAAATACCAAACTTACCCAACACCTCCACTCACATACCAGCCAACCCCAAATTACCAAGCACCCTCATACCAGGCTCCGCCACCAACTTATCAATCATCTCCACCTCCTACATATCAACCTACTTCACCCAGATACTCCCAACCCGCTCATGTCTACCAAACTTATAGCTCTCAATCACCCCATTATCAATCGCCCCCTGCACGCCAAAACTTCCCTAGACCTCGACCTAATTTTGATCGCAGACCTCCAAAACAATATACCGCCATCGCTGAACCCATCGATCAGCTGTATGAGAAGCTCAAAGCTGCTGGTTATGTCACCCCCATCCCTGCTGCAACCCTTGAGAATCCTTCTCAATGGGTTAACCCAAACAAGTCCTGTGCATACCACTCCGGCATGAAAGGGCACACCATCGATGAATGCCGCTCTTTGAAAGACAAGATACAGTCCTTGATTGATAACAAGATCATTGTGGCAAAGGAACCCGCTCCAAATGTCCGCAACAATCCTCTACCAGACCATAAAGGTGGAGGTATCCACATGATTGAAGTAGAAGATGACTGGGATCCCGAGGGATCAATCGGGTTGATCGCAGAAGGTGAAGACCCAAAGAAACCGGCAATTACTCTCAATTTAATCATAGTCCAGATCCAACCGTCTGAGGACGCTGAGGTGAATATGTCTATACCTCTTGAGTTTGAAGCAGCGCCACCCGCAAAGATGCCGGTACCAATTGAGGTTGAATTCGTGTCTCCGGCGAATGCACCCGCACCATTTGAGGTTGCAGTCTTACCACCCAAGGCACATGTTCCATTCGAAGTGAGGATAGCCACGCCGATCCCAGTGGCGATATCAACCACGCCACCCTTCTATACAAATGCTGTACCCTGGGACTATACAGCCGAGGCGAGAAGGAAGGGCAAGGCCAGGATTGAAGAGACTGTCGCAGCACAAGGTATGACAAGAACTAGTAAAGTCTATACCCCTGAACATCTAGCCGAGTCAAGCAAGCAGGCCTCCAATAGGCCACCCCTCATTGAGATAGGTCCGGATGACCTTTGGAGGAAAGTACAAGCCAAGGAATGGCTAATATGGTAGGACAAGTGTCGGAAAGCCATAAGATTACCTTTCATGAGGACGAGCTACCACCCGAAGGGCAGGGGCACAACAAAGCATTGCACATCACCGTGCAATGCGAAGATTATTTCATCACTAGAATCCTGATCGATAGAGGGTCCAGTCTTAACATTTGTCCGCTGGTAACACTGAAGAAGTTGGGTAAAGGGCTGCATGAGATAAATGATGGAGCAATCAATGTGAAAGCCTTCGGTGGTTCTCAGAGGTCCACCATTGGTGAGATTAGCCTATGTCTGCAGATGGGGCCAACCTGGTTCGAGGTCGATTTCCAAGTAATAGATGTACCAGCATCTTACAACTTTCTGCTGGGACGGCCATAGATCCATGCTGCTGGGGCCGTAGCATCAACACTGCATCAGGCAGTAAAGTTCGAATGGAATCACCCGGAAGTGATCATTCATGGCGACGATAGCAACACTATATACAGTCGCCGAACTATTCCGGCAATCGAGGGAAGAGGGAAGCTGGGTGGGGAAACTTACCACCACATTGAACGGGTCAATGCTATCGACAAAGACAAATGGTGGGATAGTAAAATCGAGAGTATACTGAGTTGGAGTGGGTACGACCTGGCAAAGGGCTCGGCAAGAACCTCCAAGGGATCTCTAAACCCATAAAACTCAAGAAACATGGCACTACCTTCGGTTTGGGATATGAATACACCTGGGAAGAATTCAATAGTTGGTCGCCACCATGGCGCAACCCTTACTACCCACTAGAGCAGCCAATACTGTCTGGAGCAGACCTTCCAACATCCCAACATTATTTATGGGTCAGATGAAGAAGAAGCACTTGCAGCAGTGAAGAACCTATTCCTAGAGGATAGTGATATGGCTGTTGCATTATTCTCGAGGAGGAGGGGGAGGAAGGCCCTTCCATACAGGCTGTGAGCGGAGGGGCATGTCTCAAGAACTGGACCATCAGGACAACCAAAGCCCGACGAGCCTTGGGGTAGCAAGGCTAAAACAAGCATTATTCTCTGTTTTATTTACTAAATGATTTTCCTTTCGCATTTTTCAATTCCCGCAATTAGATCTTTGATGTTCAAAATAATTATTCACTTTATCAAAAGAATTTTTTATTTTTCTTGTGAATTAATATTTATTGCTATCGTTTTCTCTCATTAATTTACCTATAAAGCATTACTATTACCTATCTTGAGGAACCAATGACTGTGACATGCAATGAGACAACGCAACAAACGGACATGGATTTAGAGGAAGATGACATACATGACGAGATTGTCAAAGAAGTTGAGAATTTTGAGAACAGACCTAAGTCCAACCTGGACGAGACCGAAATTGTCAACCTGGGAGATTCAGAAAACGTCAAGGAAACGCGAATCAGCATTCACCTGTCGCCATCAGAGAAGAAAAAGAACACAGAATTTCTAAAGGAGTATGAGGAGATATTCGCCTGGGCGTATGATGACATGACTGGTCTGAGTACGTCTATTGTGGCTCGCAAACTGCCAACCAATCCAATGTGTCCGCCGATAAAGCAAAAACTCAGAAATTTCAAGCCAGAAATGAGTTAGAAAATCAAGGAAGAAGTCACCAAGCAGATCAACGCTAAAGTTCTCAGGGTAGTAAAATACCCGACGTGGTTAGCCAATATCGTGTCAGTGCCAAAGAAGGATGGGAAAGTCAGAGTCTGTGTCGACTACCGGGATCTCAATCGAGTCAGTCCAAAAGACGACTTCCCTTTGCCAAATATACACATCCTGATTGACAATTGCGCCAAGCATGAGCTACAATCATTTGTAGATTGTTTCATTACGCCGTGGGGAGTGTACTGTTACAAGATGATGCCATTTGGCCCGAAGAATGCAGGGGCCACCTACATGAGGGCCATGACAACCATCTTCCATGATATGATACACAAGGAGATCGAAGTATATGTGGATGATGTTTATCAAGTCCAAGAAGGCCACTGACCATATAAAAGACCTGAGGAGGTTCTTCAATAGACTGCGGAAATACAACCTGAAACTAAACCCCGTGAAGTGTGCATTTGGGGTTCCTGCTGGGAAATTGCTTGGGTTTATTTTGAGTCGCAGAGGAATAAAACTGGATCCATCGAAGGTCAAAGACATTCAAGAACTACCACCGCCGAGGAACAAGAAAGATGTGATGAGCTTCCTGGGAAGCTTAACTACATCAGCCGATTCATAGCACAGTCTACAGTTATCTATGAGCCAATATTCAAGATGTTAAAGAAGGACGCCGCCACCAAATGGACCGATGACTGCCAAAAGGCCTTCGACAAAATCAAGGAGTACATGTCAACACCACCTGTCTTAGTCCCGCCTGAGCCAGGTAGACCCTTATTACTCTACCTTGTAGTGTTAGATGGGGCTTTCGGCTGTGTTTTGGGGCAGCATGATGAAACAGGAAGGAAGGAGCAAGCCATTTATTATCTCAGCAAGAAGTTCACCCCGTACGAGGCCCGGTATTCTCTATTGGAACGCACCTGTTGTGCTTTGACTTGGGTAGCTCAGAAGCTGAGACATTAATTTTGTGCCTATACTACATATCTCATATCGAGAATAGATCCCTTGAAGTACATCTTTCAGAAGCCTGTGCCCACTGGCAAGCTAGCCAAGTGGCAAATCCTGTTAAGTGAGTTCGACATTATTTACATAACTAAGAAAGCGGTCAAGGGACAGGCACTGGCAGACCACCTTGCTGAAAACCCCGTGGATGGAGAGTACGAACCCCTAAAAATGTATTTTCCTGATGAAGAGGTATCATTCATAGGAGAAGACATTGCTGAATCCTATTACGGTTGGAGAATGTTCTTCGATGGACCAGCAAACTTCAAAGGAGTTGGCATTGGAGCAGTCCTAATATCAGAAACCAGTCAGCATTATCCGGTGTCCGCCAAAATCAGATTCCCCTGCACCAACAATAGGACTCAAAATGGGCATTGACATGAACGTTCAAGAGCTACTAGTGATTGGAGATTTAGACTTACTTATACATCAGGTACGAGGAGAATGGTAAACCAAGAACTCCAAGATACTCCCATATCTGCACCACGTACAGGAATTAAGAAAGAGGTTCACGAAGACGGAATTCCAACATATTCCCAGAATCCAGAATGAGTTCGCCGATGCATTGGCTACCCTATCATCTATGATACAACATCCAGACAAGAATTTCATTGATCCCACTCCGGTGAAAATCCATAATCAGCCAGCTTACTGTGCCCATGTTGAAGAAGAAGTAGACGGAAAACCTTGGTTTCATGATATCAAGAAATATTTGGCAAAAAGAGAGTACCCAGAGCTTGCAAATCCTACTCAGAATCGCACACTTTGGAGATTGTCCAACAACTTCTTTCACAGCGGAGGAATCCTGTATAGGAGGACTCCCTATTTAGGATTATTGAGATGTGTCGACGCAAAAGAAGCATCCAAGCTACTAGAGGAAATTCATGCTGGGACCTGCGGTCCACATATGAACGGTTTTGTCTTAGCAAAGAAGATACTCCGGGCTGGCTACTTTTGGGTGACTATAGAAACGGACTGCATCCAGTATGTCCGGAAATGCCACCGCTGTCAGATACATGCAGACATGATAAAGGTACCTCCAAACGAGATTACACAACAAGCTCACCGTGGCCGTTCGCCGCCTAGGGAATGGACGTGATTGGACCAATCGAGCCTGCCACTTCCAACGAATACAGGTTCATCCTAGTAGCCATCGACTATTTCACCAAATGGGTTGAAACAACATCTTACAAAGTAGTGACTAAGAAAGTCGTGGCAGACTTTGTCCGCGACCGCATTGTTTGTTGATTCGGAAGTCCAGAGTCAATCATTACTGACAATGGCTCCAACCTCAACAGCGACTTGATGAAAGCTATGTGCGAAACTTTCAAGATCAAACACAAGAATTCCACAGCCTACAGACCTTAGATGAATGGAGCTGTAGAAGCCGCCAACAAGAATATCAAGAAGATATTGAGGAAAATGATAGAGAAGAACAGGCAGTGGCACGAGAAGTTATCATTTGCTCTACTAGGGTATCGCACCACAGTCCGCGCATCAACCGGGCAACCCTCTATGTGTTGGTTTACGGTACAGAAGCTGTCATTCCCGCTGAGGTAGAAATTCCTTCTCTAAGGATCATACAAGAAGCTGAGCTCAACGACGCAGAGTGGGTAAAAAGTCGTTATGAGCAACTAGCCCTTATAGACGGAAAGAGAACGAATGCAGTATGCCATGGTCAACTCTATCAGAACAGAATGTCCAGAGCCTTCAACAAAAGAGTCAAGCCAAGACAGTTCACACCGGGGCAGCTAGTGTTGAACAAATTTTTTCCGCATCAAGATGAAGCCAAAGGGAAGTTCTCTCCCAACTGGAAGGGTCCATACATGGTTCACCGGGTTTTGACAGGAGGAGCCCTCATACTTGCAGAAATAGACGGAGAAGTCTGGCCAAAGCCGATCAATTCAGATGCAGTCAAGCGTTACTATGTGTAATCTTTATGCTTTCCTTATATGATGTAAATTGAACTACGCCTGACCAGATTCCCGTTTAAGAGGGGATACGTAGGCACCCCTATGGGTTCGGTCACAATTCAATAAAATTTTTATTTTCCCCCGCAATTGGAAACTGGGGTAGAATTTTGAGGAGGACCCTCAAAATTCCGAAGTAATTTCTGTCGATCACCGCACGAGCAACAGTCAGAAACGTCAACCCATCAAACTGGGGAAGAATTTTGAGGAGGTCCCTCAAAATTCTGTAGCAGGAGGGGTTGCAATGTATTGAACCACGTCACAATCGTCGGTTCATCTAAAAGCTATTTTTAATTATACATTTATGTCATACTTTTACAAAGCCATGCATGTTTATTATTGAAACTGCTTTGTTTAGCAACGCTACCCCAACGATACAGACGGTGTCACCAGATCAAAGCCGAACGAGTCAAGAAAAGCCAGCGGGAATACGAACTAACCTCCCCCTTTACAAAACTTACGATTTTTCTTTGGATGCAGGCACTAGGATTGCGAAATCCTTAAACATACTGTACACCCAAGGGACAAACATTACCCTCAAAACCGTTGCACATGCCGACATTTGCTATCAGCACACACCAGTAATTCTCCGTATGTCACAATGCTCCCAGTAATCACAACGTTGCAATCTGCTTTCAGCTATGAAAACTCTATTGTCATTTGTTATTCTATTTCCTGCATAAGGCTACCATTCTGCCTTCCGAGACTAAACGTTGTCTCCCTCTGCATCTGCATTGCATAAGGCTACCATTCTGCCTTTCAACTTGCATATGGCTACCATTCTGCCTTCCGAGGTTAAGCTCTACCTCCATCTACATTTGCATTGCATAAGGCTACTATTCTGCCTTTCAATTTGTATAAGGCTACCATTTAGCCTTCCAAGACTAAACGCTGTCTCCATCTGCATTTGCATTGCATAAGGCTACCATTCTGCCTTCCAATTTGCATAAGGCTACCATTCTGCCTCCCGAGGTTAAGCTCTACCTCCATCTGCATTTGCATTGCATAAGGCTACCATTCAGCCTTCCAACTTGCATAAGGCAACCATTCTGCCTTCCAATTTGCATAAGGCTACCCTTCTGCCTCCAGAGGTTAAGCTCTACCTCCATCTGCATTTGCATTGCATAAGGCTACTATTCTGCCTTCCAATTTGCATATGGCTATCATTCTGCCTTCCGAGGTTAAGCTCTACCTCCATCTGCATTCGCATTGTTTTGCATAAGCTACTTTCCTGCCTTTCGAGGCTAAGCTCTGCCTCCAATTTTCTTCGAAACTAAGCGCTATCTCAAGCACTATTTATCTCGCTTTTCTTACAGGCAAAGCTCTGCCCTTCAATTCGCAAGACTAAGCTCTGTCTTGTCCGCATCATACTACTTCATTCTTCATGGCTGAAATATTGCCAACTCGTCCAAAGGCGTCATCGTTCGGAGGCACCATCATCATGGCCCAAGAACACCATGTCATGGCCTGAGGATCTCTTTCAATCTTTTGCATACCATTATTCAAAGGCGTCATGGTTCGGAGGCACCATCCTCATAGCCCGAGAACATCATTTCATGGCCTGCGAATTCTGCACCAAACAATCCATGGCCCAGGACATCATGGTCTGAGGACACCATTCCTAACCTTCCAAAGACAACATTCATGGTCCAACGGGAATTTGCATCATGTTTAAATTTCACAATATATGCTTGTATCATTTATTTGCAGGTAACCCGGCGAGCAACGGCTATCCCATCAGGAGCGATCCCGCTCCAATTTTCCCAGCCATATCGAACCTCAACATTCCCGTAAACCGTAAAACTCACCCGGCCCTAGAGGTTGCATCCGCTCTTGAGATGACTTCACTGGTATACTTCGCCGATGAATCTGGACCTACATATGGCCAGATTCCTGTAAAGCCAGGGATATGTAGGCAACTCAAAAACCAGGGTACGGCCTAAAACTCTTGAAACCGTTTTGCTCGGTCAAAATTGGCCATCATATCTTTACCCGACAACTCTTTCATCCTTCCCGGATAAAGAGGGGCAGTTGTTGATACTCAATTTTTCCCAAAATATTATTACATTTGCATATATACCTTCAAAATCATGCATCAATAGCAATTGGTATTTTTCCATATTTTTCCTATATTTTATTAATTTACCCAGCATTTTATTTCCAATAAATAATTACAAAATGGCATTACAAATGATTTCAAAAGCATTTCTTAATTTGGTTTATTATTTATGGTCCTACTTAAACCAAATTATTTCATAATTAGCCAAATTGCATCATTTGGCTACAATTGCAACAACTTTGCAATTATAACCCAATCATATCATTTTATACTATTTTTGAATGAAAATTAATCACTCGTATTTTTAAAATACTAAGTAATCATTTTTAACTATTTCCACGCACAAAATTCATTTTTTACAATTATCAGCTATTTTTATAAATTGTTTTATTTAATTCAAAATTGGGAATTTAACAAATAGCCAATTCCCATTTCAATTCTAGCCTAATTGAATCAGATCCCAACCCAATTAAATCAGCCCAATATCCCAAGCCCAATGCACTATACTACCTGGCCCAATGCCTCTCTCAATCTGAACCGTTGATTAATTTCAATCGGTCCAGATCCCCCTTACCATAATTAAACCCTAAGAGTACCCCATTTCCCTCCATCATTCACTCAACCGTCTCTCTCAAATCTTTCATCTCTCTCTCTAAAACGCTCCATGTGCCGGGCCCATTTCCTCCCTTCTTCGGTCATCTCCCTGCCGGAATCCATGGTGGTCTCACCACTTACCAGCCTTATGACCCCCTTTTGAACGTGTGTCATCGTTTTGAGGTCTTCAAGTGAACCAGAGGCGGTTCACCCACCTCCCATGGTTTCTCATACCATTTTCCGGCCATCCATGGCCATCCGAGTAAGATTTTTACCGCTTTATGGTTAACATCGGTGATTTTGAGTTACTTCTCCTTCTCTTTGGGTTCTCTTTGAAACCCTAACTACTAAACTCTCGATTTTCTTAGATCTGTGATAGGTTTGGGTATATCTAGAGTTATCTTGCTATTTTCCCTTAAAGGTTTTCCGATTTTCTCAAAACAACCCTTCATCTTCGAGCTAGGGTTCTTAAACACCTTTTCAAAAACGCTTCTTTCTTCTGATTTTTGTATTAATCTGCGAGTCTCTATGTTTAAAACGTTTGTTTAATCTTTCTCCTCTATTCGAGTTATTCTTTTTTCCTTAGTTCTAATCCTAGGATTCTGAGTTGTTTCTGATGATATGTTCTATTATGTATACTGTTTTCTCATGAATACTATGATTATGTAATTGTTCGCCCTATGTTTTCTTGTTAAGGTTTCTGATTTTTGTCTATTTATGAGTTTATTCTATCTGTTCTCATAAGCTTGCGCCAATTCCTCCTAAATCAGTATCGCTTTCTGTTTGTGAATCCTTGAATCTCTATGATTGATACTTCACTGATTTTGCATAATGCTGACTGCCTGATTTCGAGTATTTCCTTACTGTGTGATATTTTCCTTAATAGATAATGATTCCATGTGATTAGAACCTCATTCGAGGACTCTCTTACTAATTTCCATAATTAAACTTGCCCTGCCTTATCTTCTGTGAATAAACCTGCTGTCAAATTAATTCTTATATACTTTCCTTAATTGGTATATTCTGTACTTAGACTCAATCATATGCTCTATACTTTTACTACCCCTTATATGGTAAAATCAGTCTTTTCAACTTGATTTT